>NW_015626394.1:997980-1017492 GCF_001515625.1 Sinocyclocheilus rhinocerous
CCCTAAACTCCTGCATATATATGCAATATCCTCTGCTTGATCTCTTTGTCCTCCTAAAAATCTGAAACAGATGTTGACTTTACAACCAAGTCTATCGTTTAAGAAACCATCTCAGCGAGGGTCAAAGCGAAGCTCTGTTGAGTGTGCTGAGAATGTAGTTGTATATGTTTGTGCACCTAATTAAATCATTATGAGAGCTGTGTTCATACTACAAGTGTTTATAAATAAGGTGAGGCTTACTGAGAGGATACTTTAACAGAGCGTAGTGCAGCTGTTGCGTGTCACATCACAGATCTCATGAAAGAATTAGCTCTCTCTGCACACCATTTGCTCGGGTCACTAAACCAAATGGGTAGTTAGCAATCTCTCGCTACAGGCCCAGCTGTCATCCCTCTATCTGTCCTCCCAGAAAGAAACAGACACAAATGTTAATTACACGCTTGTGAAGGCAATTATAGTTGTGGTGTAATGTAGTTTCAATGTAATTAGCAGCTAACTTACTGAATGGGACGTATTTTATTGTACAGTTTGGCTCGGTAGCTTGAGCGTGTACTGTATCATTATGGGTAAATATCATTTAGGCTAAGGAAACATTATGAATGCCGACCGCATACCCAGCACATGGCTGTTTTTGTGATTATTCATGTTTTTAAACAGCCAATGTATTTTAACAAATGTTACAATTCTTTTTTTTTTCTTTTTGTAACAAGTCAATAACTATGGAGGCCTAATGCTGCAGAAATTAAAATAAATAAATAAATAAATGACTTCATGAAACAAATACAATCCTAAATTAAGTCCTACATTTATTTTTGTATTACCTTTTCCTTTATTATTTTCTTTATAATTTCTCTATAACTTTAATTCTTTATTCAAACTTTTTATTCTTTTATTTATTTTTTATTTATATATATATATTTTTTTATGTATACATTATTTTTACAGAGTTATACATAATTTTTTGTTTGATCCTCCATAAATATTCAGTCTAAATAAATAAATAAAATTACTGAAGGACAGTATAAAATCACTGTGGTGCATGACCTCAATGTGTGTTTTGCTTTTATAAAACTGCAGAAAAAGCAATATGATAAAATACAGAAATGTTCAATGTATTATTTATTTATTCATATTATTTGAATTAAATGTATTGTTTAATTTTAATAAATTATTTGAACAAAGTTCTTAATTAATAGTGACCAGAATAAACAAAAGCAAGTAATATAGTTAATTAGCCTAACTGTAGACTGTTTATGGTTGCAGTGATCATATAAATGTATCAGCATTTAATTTATCAGCAGTTAACATGGCTTGTCTGATCAGAATTTAGAGCTAGAACTATCCAATCTATCATTTCACTGTTTGGTTTATGAGCTACATGCACAGTCCCACCTTGAAAATATCAGTCCATCATTCTCCTATATAAAGCTGTCTCTGAACCCTAAGGTCCACGCATTTCCTCAGTTCAAAGTGTGAGGCTTCTCTGTTATCTTGGTCTCTCTGATGATTTCTTCATGGTGTCGGCATGTGTGAACCTATTTTACAGCTTTTTTTTTGTTGTCTGTTTTGCAAGTCAGTGGTCTGTCAGCTGTGCAGGGGTCCGGAGGGTGGAGATACACTGGTATCTGTAACGTGTGATGGTGTTTGTGTGGATTCCTAATTTTACCAGCTGCTTTACACCCTGACACTTCATCCATCTGTGAGTTAGCTGTGATAACCTACTGGCCACTTAAGAGACCTTTAGTTTATTTACAGCACTGTTATAAATATAAATTTTAAATATCGGGCCATAATACAGATTCTGTCATCATTTACTCACCCTCATGTTGTTCCAAACCTTTTTTCCCATAAACTATTATGCATATACCAACAACAGTTTATAGTTACCAGTAGCTGTCAAGCTCCAAAACTACAAAAAGGATGATAAAAGCATCATAAAAGAGGTCCAAACAAAGGTTTTCTGAAGTCATACAATAAAGTGCTTGAAGGATGTGAAGGCCAATCCGTAAGTTTGCATCTCTCTGGTTCCCTTTACAAAAAGCCAATAGGACTTTTCCATTGGCTTTTGAATTACTGCAGAAAATAAGCTCTGTAACCAACAAAAGTTTATAAATCTTCCAAATTTTGATCATCAATGTAATCTTCACAAATGAACACGACTTTTATAAATTTTGACGCCTAAATAAAAATTGCCAGAAGTAAATAGCGAACGTTATCCTAGGAACAAATTACACCACTGTCGAATAAATTCAATGTTACCACCACTAAGCTTCTGACAAATCTTTTAATCTTTATTTAAAATCTACACGCTGGAAAGTTTGAGTTGGAATAGTTTGAAAGAGCACAAGTACAAACTAGTAGAGTAGTTTAGTTTCCCTGTTCTGCATGATGATGTTTAATATCCCAGATAACCTCAGTAGTCCCATTTAGCCACTTATTAGCTATGGCCTATTTCAAGACACAAAAATGCTTAAACGGGTCATATGATGCTTTTTTAAAGATCATTATTTTGTGTAACAGAATATGTTGACACAGCGTCTCCCTGACATGGCTGCTTCAACACCAACTGCGTTACTGAAACCAGGACTTCTTTCTTTGCGTAAACATTTGGGCGGCATTACGCAAATATTTCCACATAGTGAGGTAGATATGTGGGGGCGTGTTAGAACGAGCCGTTTTAGGGGGGCGTGGCAGAGTCTTAACTTTGATAAAGAATATCTCTTTGGTTTTGAGACTTTAGTCTTTGCAACTTCAGGGATCTTATCTATGCACAATCAGCTTGTAACACTCCAAAGAGAAAGGAAAACTTGAAATCGCATCATATGACCCCTTTAATAAAAATTTTGAGTGTGGCATTACTGATGTATTTTACATCGCTGTGAAAATATCTTGGGCTTATGGTAAGCACGGACCTTATTAACCAATAACCAATTCAAAAACCTATTAATGATAACTCATTTCCAGCTTTTAGGATTCACTGCTTCAGCACTCTATTGTTTTGAGTAGGCTATAGAATAGACCAAAACTGAACATTGTTATACACAAAATAATAGCAGAATTTTCATTTTTATGTAAACTTCCCTTTTCATGAATGTTTCTAATCTTTGAGACACTGTTCTAAAGATCCCAATGTGGGGAGTCATATATTTAAGATACACCAGGAATTGCGAGATGATGACAGGAACACACATGATCCTTATCCAGCACAGCGTAGTAAGAGAATTCCACAGCGAGTGCGGCGCAGCCTGGCTGAGGGACAGCATGGCGTTCAGGGAGAGGCCACGAGTGGGAGTAGACATGTGTGTCGGGGAACCGGAGCGGGCTGATTGCTAAAGATTACCACATGGCTTCTCCTTGCTCAACACATCCAGCTCGTCTTCCAGTCTGTTGGAAAGGAGTCTGTGGCCTGGCAGGGATTCAGCGCTCCTCTTTGGATCTCCCTGCTCATCCTATGGAACGCAATGAGACTGTTCTATCTGCCCACCCCATTCCTTGCAAGTCTGGTCAGGAGCTGGGAGGCCGTCTGATAAATAACAACTCCCTTGCATCGACTTCTCCGTTTCCAATAACTCCGGAAACAGAAGACTACCCTGGTGAACCGCCGGTGGCCTCTGTACCATTCAGACTCGGTTTCTGCATCCGATTAGCTCTGACAACAAACACTTGGAATAGTGTGCTATTGTTTGAGCCTGTGACAGTGAGAGGGTAAACTGCGACTCAGAGGCTGTGAAGATGATACAATAACTGTAATAATGATCCAGGCAGCCGCTGTGAAGAGGTTCCCATAATGGAGAACTGGATAGCTTGTCAGCAGCCCTTCAGGAATTAATTAACTAGCACATCAAAGCTAACCCTCAGAGGCCACAGTGTCACACGGTACTTTGATTTAACGCTGGCTGTTGACTTGATAGTAAGCTGCACATAATGCCTATCCTGACACTCACAGGTTTATATTCTTTCCTCTCTTATTGAGAAGGATCTTAAGTAAAACTTCTACTAACTCAGTGGTTCACAAACTTTTCAGGATAAGTACCACCTTTGATCAAATCAAAAAAATTAAAGTCAGTGCTGGGATTTGTAAAGAATTGATCGATTCCTGTTCTGGGTTTTTTATTCATCTTAACAATTCCGTTTCCTTAACAGCTTCATCAATGATTCTTTTAGTAGTTTTAAGGAGTATTTGGAAAAAAAAGAAATGTAATTCCTTTGACAAATGGTGAGATCATTTCAGTAATAAATTGAAAAACACCATTTTACATTTTTTAAAAATACAATTTTAAGTCACAGATTTTTTAGAGATGGCATAATTAAAATCCAATAATTGGCCTGAATATTTAACAACGACAATAAATGTGTAAAAAATGTGTATCTTAAATGACACACCAACATACAGTACACTCTAAAAAATGCTGGGTTAAAAAGGGACAAACCCAGCTATTGGGTTGTTTTGACCCAGCGGTTGGGTTCAAAACAACCCAATAGCTGGGTTTGTCCCTTTTTAACCCAGCATTTTTTTAGAGTATATGTACAACCAGTGACTACACTGATCATTAGTAAGTTGTATGTGTTTGATTCACTAAAAAGAATTGGCTCATTAGAGCCATTTGTTTCGGGAATCAGTTTACACAAATGGCACTATATGTCTCTGATCCACTAACAAGTACTGACTCACTATAGTCATCTGTTTGTAGGGATGTAATGATTAACCGTGAGCCGGTTGAAAATCGATTTAAATATGTGACGATTCAAATCGGTTGAGACATGCTAAACAAATCGCGATTCAATTAGGGGTAGGAGTTTATATGAATGTATGTCTAAAGGGGAACTTACTGCCTTTCGATGGTATTTTTTCTTTTCCTCTTACCTCTGTATAATGCATATCAGGGCTCCAGACTCATTCTTCCCACTGGTCGCTCTTTTGCAACTAACTTTCTCAGCTGGTGCAACGAGACAAAAACATTAAAACCCATTATAAACGAGGCATTTGTTGCATCCAGTGGGGACATAATTACTGATTATAATGACTTATACTGTCTTTTTACGCGTTAGGTTGCATCGCGCCGTGTAAACATAAAAACCTGTTTGCATTTGTGATCGGAGAAATGACAAACAACAAGAGCTACTCTACACTGCCCAAAACTCGTGTTTGAATCATCAGTGGCAAATCCTTTAAATGAAAACGTACTTACAGACTGAGTCAGAACTGCCGGCATTGTATTCTACTCTTCCAGGATCAGTAAACAGTCCTCCATAAAATGTGCTGCACACATCTGAATATTTGGGTTGAACTGTTCCGGAACAGTGTTGTAAATACAACTTAACCAATGATTTCTTGTTGTGTCCTCTTTTGGGCAGAGGCGGCGGGGTTGAGAACGGCGCAGCCGGCGGATCCGACGAAGCAGCCGTGGCTTAGCGTGAGCTGAGGCCGGGCTAGAGTGAGCTGAGACCGGGCTAGAGTGAACAGAGGCGGCAGGGTTGAGAACGGCGCGGCTGGCGGATCCGACGAAGGAGCGGCAACCACATGTGACGACCCCGGGCTGGACTCCGCTTCGTCCACGGTGAAAGCCGATCCGGCGATCCACAGCACTAAGTTGATCGAATCGTGAGTTGAGTGAATCGTTACATCCCTATCTGTTTGGGAATCAATCTACATTGTTTGCACTATATGTTTTTAATTATATAAGTTGACTATAAGTCACAGTCGCTCACTTGCGAATTGGGTTACACAGGTTGCACTATATGGTTTTTGATTCACTAAAAAGAAGAACCAACTTATTGAACCAATTCATTATTAGAGTTAATAGTCAGAGAATTGGAGTACACTGGTTGCACTGTGTTTCTGCAGGGCTCCAAACAAAAAAAATTAAGTAAGGAGCCATTGGCTCCTATAAGAAAAAATTTTAGGCACCAATTAAAGCTGATACCTTGTTTATTAAAAAAGTAACAAAGCTTTTTACAATTAATGGACGGCAAGTGTGCTTCAAATAATATGAAGTTCAAGCATCGTTTAATACGTGAGCACAGCAAATTATGCGATCGCAAAACAATCAGGAAAAAAGGCATTACATGCACATTTTTAAGTCATAACATGTAAATATATATAGTCCTAGTCGCCAGTGGCGACTTCAGCAAAAACTTCACTCGCAAATTAATATTTTTGGTCGCAAATGCGACCGTTTTAGTCGCAGTCTGGAGCCCTGTGTTTCTGATTCACTATCAAGAACAGAATCTTTTGAATCATCCTGTCGTGAATTAAACTACATTGATCACATGTAACATATATCACATATATAACGTATAATTGTACTTTTTTAGTGCAAGAATATAAATGTGGTGCATGCTTTGATTGCTCTTGAATAAATCTGTATATAGATCATACATTATAAATAACACTGAAAAATATTTAAATAAGCCAAATTGGGGAAAAAAATATGTAAAAGTAAGAATGAAATACAGTAAAAATAATAATAATAATAAAGGACTATATTGAGTCGTGGGAAACTCCTATGCAGTTTGAGAACCACTGAACTCATTCTGACTGTTATCTACATATAATTCCCAGCACCACAGCTTGTTTTCATGTTCTATGGATATTCCAACATACTCAGCTGTAACTACACCTCATCTAAAATTCAAATACAGACTTGTAATTTTGGTCAAGTATGATGTTTATTCATGGTCAGCTAATAAAATAAATTTAGGTCTGTCCTCCGCATACTGTGTCTGGTGTTTTGCATGAATCACAGGTGGACGATGGGGTTTGGGAATGTTAGCCGTTCACTGTGTATAGAGTCACAGCTATGGCAAGTCAAATATAACTTAATGTAAACAGTATACATTTCAACTGTTCATTTTCCAGCTGTTCTTTAAAAGGTGGCCCAAAGGAAATGAAAGGGTGCGTGTATGAGAGCCAAACAAATGTGAAGGAGAACAAAGTAGAAGGTTTACAGCTTAACAGGCCTCAGAGGAAGGTGAATAGCGTACTTGCCCATGTACTTTCTTTACCGCACACATGAGCATGCATTACACGACAACTTTTTCCAAATCCATTGGGATCTGGAATTCATATAAAATGCATTGCTGCATTATTAAAAATAACACATATGGTAAGTATCCAGCATATGTAAAAGATCAACTCCTCACTCGAAAATTAAAACTTGCTATTTCGTCGCTCTTTGTAATAGGCCTTATTTCCTTTAAGCTTGGCAACAGTTGCTGATGACTAATGAGATCAATCAATCAATCAAACTCTGGTCTTTCTCTGATTTGCCATATGCTATTTAATGGCTTAGTAAAGTATTTTATATATATAAGAGTGTGTGTGTGGTTTCATGGGTTTCTTTGATGACATCAGTACAGACTTAACAATGCCCTGATAGTTGCATGAGAGAACGAGGGAGAAAAAAAACTGTGAAGGACCCCATCCACACTCATAAACCGGATGTGATGTGATCCTAATTAACCCCAGGCACTTGTGAGAGAATGAGGCGGATGTCTGGAGGGGTGTCCGACACCAGCTACTAAAATGCAGGGATTGTCCCGTGTCCTACAGGCCAAAGCCAAGGAGATGGGTTTCAAAGAACAGCCTTTGAGAGTGCAAAAGAATGTAAGCTGCTACCACTTCTCACACCTCTGTTTTCTCACCACACTCATCTTCAATTCAGAACGACACTAGAAACACGACAAACAAACTTGAAACACAGCTGTCTTTCACAGCACTTTTAACGGCCATTAAAATCTCATCAATTCACTTTGAGACACAAATGTACTTCAGGCACTTTTGCCTGACCGAGATATAAAGTAAAGTCTAGTTCAGCTCTTTGAGATTCTAAAGAGTTATGCCTTTTTCACTTGACAATTAATTTAGTTTGCTGAGGATGTACAAAAAAATGATTTCATTAGTATTCTAAAGAATATGACAAAGCTTAGGAAAATGTCAAAAAAGGCAAATGTAAAAAAAAAAAAAAATTCTTTATAGAAATTTCCTTTATGTTTTTGTATCCTAACAGTAGAGGTATTTTCTAAAACTTTTTCCTTGAATGTCATCGCTTTGTCTTGTCCTTGGCTGGTGCATGTGCAATGTCATTCAAGGACCCCCTTTATGAGCGTTTGTTAAAATCTCCCGCGGAATTCCAAGGCTGAACAGCCCGATTTAGGCAGCAGGACAAGAGGGAAATGTGCGAAAATGTGCAGAGCAGCAAGGAAAGGAAGATGAAAGTGACACGGTCGACCCATGCTTCAGAAGCTGATGACCGTAGCCCAAACCAGACTGAATAATCTGAATGCAGCATCATTTTTTCTTTTTGAATCCTTTCACTCGCTCTGCCTCTGACTGCTGGCGCTTCTCATTCTACACAATGGCAAATTCACTAAGACCTTTTATTCTTATGCTAATGTTCTCAACTGGGCATCACATTAAATTTAACACATGCACACACTTTTCTGTTTTTCAGGAAAACAAGGCATGCTCTTGCCGCACTTTTTTGCCAATCCTTTAAACACACAAAGTGAAATTTGGATAATACCTTAAATTCTTTGTAATACTTTTTGTAGATAGTTACTGGCAGCTAGTTACTTGAGCTTGCGTGTCAACAGAAAAACCAAAAAATCTTCTTTGAGAACTTGAACAAACTATGGCGTTTAGAGACAGAGAATATTTTAAGGGAGCCGAGAACTATTTTTTATTCAGAAATAGTTACATTTTTCTAAACCAGAAGCGAATCATTTTAATAATGTTGGTTTACCAACACTGTTTGTTTTTCAATGCAGAAATGAATTGCATTATTGCATTAACTATTTTCATCAATCTGCCGCCGAATGACTAGATGATTTGAGATCTGGATATACGAAATCAAGCAGTCCAAATCTTAGTCCTAATTATATTAAATACACAAGCTACAACTAAATGCAATGTCTATAACTACACGTTGGCACTTACTAACTACTCAGTCAGATTGAAGTTTCCTTAGTTAGCCTTAAATACAACATAACAGTACAACAATAACAGTTTGTTTACTTCGAGTCCAACACGACAAAAGTTTGGTTCAGAAAGTGAATCCGATTGATTCAGTAACCGATCGATTCATAAGTTCATTTGTGCGAGAATCAAACCTCACTTGTCGCGTTGTTTGTTTTTGAATCAGTAAAACAACCGACTTGAGTTATACGTTAAGGATCCAGACTATGATTTAGATTCACTTCAAAAGAACCGGTTCATAGGAGTCGTTGGCAATCAGACTCCAGTTGGCTGCATGTTTAAGATTCAGTGAAGGTGTCGCCGCTAAATAGAATTGTAGAAAACTAAACGAATCTTTAAGTACCGGAACCGTTCAGAAGAATCTGAATCAGAAACGGAATCGCTAAATTCCTTGCGATTCCAATTTCCCATCCCTACCCGGGACACTTGACAAAAAAGTTTGCGATTGCTCAAGTCAATAAATATATAGTGAAAAGTAAACTGCCAAATCCTCTTCTCGTCAGCATGGCTATATACTGTAGCTTATGACACATACAGCATGTTGATGTCGAGACATTTAAAACAATTGAGAGATAAAATGAAACGTAAACTGTTCTCATGAAATGTGCATGCACACCGTGTTTGCTAACTTAAGAGTAAATCATAACGAAATACATATTTACCTGTTTTGACGCTGTAAAGTTCGTCAGTTGCTCAGTTTTCCAGCGTGCATCCGAAAAACAATGTAACTGTACTTACAACAAAAATGCTAAACGTGCCTTGGATTCTGTCACGAAACTCCATCAGCGAATTATTTTGCTTTGCAAAAGCAAATGTTTAAGGAAAAACTACATCATTCGCGGACGACGAAGCGCTACAGTTGCATCTCGCAAACTTTGACGATCCATCACACACGCGACTTCAAAAGACTAGTTACTCGAACATTAGAAAGTACATTTTGAAGTCTATCTCAACACGGCAGAAATTTACCCCAAGCAAGTTTGTTGAATCGTAAAATGTGATGTGCGGTGGAAGATCTGTTGGCGTGATTTGTTTTCAATCCGATCTGCCCTCCTCTAACTCCACTTCTCCCCCCAGTTCTTTGAGTTTTGGGCCACTCTCTTCACCAGATGGGCCGGGTTACGTCAATCCAAAGGTAGTTGAAGCTTAAGAGTTTGCTTTCAAGTTTCAGTGGAGATTTGCCAAACTTTCGCATAAGAATATTTTAAATGTTTTCGAGTGACTCAGTGAGCAGTTTAAGGTTTGTTGAAATAACGTTTCTTTATTTTTCTTTCTTTTTTCTTTTTTTAAATAGGCAACTTTATATTCATATAGCCTACCTCTTGTGTTATTAACTCATAATTTACACTGTTAAAATATTATCCCAACATTTTTCCTATCCATTTCACTTTTCCACTCAAAATTTCCTAATCATTTTTTATTAAAATGTTCTAAAAGTGAAATGAACTGTATTGTGACTGATTTTTTAAATTAATTTAATTTCAGACTGTTTGTGTCTATGTGTGTGTTTATTGCAATTTATTGGAATTAATTTATCTGGATAAATTAGGGATATATCTTCGCTCAAGTAAATAAATTAATGAATAAACTAAAAATCTTAATGCTTTCTTGTTTGTGGTTGATGCACTCCAGCTGGTTTCCAACCACTATAAAACCCATCAGTCTGGTTTAAGATTTTTTCAGTAATAATGTATTTTGCCAAACGACTAACACAATACAACGACACCTAGTGGAAAAGTGGAGACGGTTTGTTTGTTGGATTGGTTCAATTGTTGTTTTTCCTAGATCACCAAATATTTACAAATGTATAAAATTACTCGAAAATGAATAAATAGATGGAAAAATAGCCTACTTGCAACTAATTAAAGATGATTCCGCCACTACACTTTCAAAATAATTCAAAATCATCTATATGGATTACAAACAATTAATTTTTAACCTCTTGCCAATTGGGTTAAACTCTCACTGATTAACGCTCAAAAGACATTGTATAGAAAGTAAAGGAATAATAATAATAAAAAAAAAAACAGCTAAATCAAACTATTATTTTTACACTTAGGCCTATCATGAGTTATTTTTTTTCCATATATGTTTTTCAAGAAGTACATTACATACTACTAAAATACATTGAATAAGACATTTGGTTGGAGGCTATGCTGAGTAGACAGACGGAAAATATGTATTTTTTAAAGTTGATTCCTTAACTAATGTAAAATGAGCCCTTTTACATCAAACAGGTCTCTTGAATATATATAGTTTCCATGATATGCCTTGTAAAACTTATCAAGACTTATCAAAAGGCCTTTTGAAATGCATGCACTGCATGCCATGCAGGCTGGCTTTTGAAAAGTTTCACCCTAGCCTTCTTAAAATGTCTGTTCCTGACTCATATAGCCCCAAACATTTTGCTTTCTAAACATGACTGTTGTGTCAATTAGGCATGCATCAATTGTCTTAAGCAAAAGGCAAATACATTGTTTGTGCATGTTGTACATTTATTTCTCAACTTTTGAATGAATGTTAATATAAAACATAAGGTAGAGATACTCCATCTGGATGCGTGCAGTAGATTCATATCTGTAGGAGTACATTCACCTTTTCGCAGGTTGCTCCAATGTATCTACAGTAGATGTGTCTGTAACAAAATGGAGATATCGCCATCTAGTGATACACACTCTAGCTCAAATTCAGTCTCCAGATGCTCTTACATAAAAAAAAATTATCTCCTCTCCTTTTTTTTCTCCAAACTTGTTTATTTGTTAGCTGCATATTTAACTCACTGTGATGTTAGTATGGAACGTCTGTCAACGTTACTATTACACGTTTCACAAGAGAATCACGTCGATTCATCTCCTTGTCGCTGGGAGGCGCCAAATATGAACAGCAGTGCTACTAGCTCCGGTTTTATTTACCTCTAGGTTTACATTCAAAACTAAACTCTTAAAATACCACAACAACAAAAACAAATATGTAAATGCCCTAGTTTTTTGCCATTTTAATTGTATTATTTTTATTTTTAAACATGTTGTTGCAATTCGTTTTCGGAAGATCCAGTTTTATATTTGAAAGTTGAAACCCCATGTGTGCCACATGAAAAGGTAGGCCTACGTGTGCTACTACGTTTCACAAAAGTTTCAATGTATCTTCGACGTAATTGTTTTAAATATGTGGAAAAATTTGAGTCTCAAACTGGAATAATCGAAGATATTGAATATTGTTTTGTGTTCTCATTCTGTGTTTTGGCTGAATTGACTGTTTAGGTATTTTGTATTTGACAACAATTATTGTCAAACCAAGGACACTGTGATCAGAACTCATGTTTGCCATTTTGGTTGGGCCTAACCAGACACTATTTACTTTCCCTTGTCTTTTCAAAGAGTGCCATGTAAATATTTAAAAACCTTAGACCTTGATTCACATAACAAATGCTTTTTTGAACTATACACATTTAGTATTTTTAACAATTTGTTTTAGCAGCGCTCTTTTGTTTGTATCAATTTAGATTTATTTTAGAAATTGGCATTGTTTTCTTTTTAATGTGAGTAAATAAGTGGTTGAATGCATGTTGAGGTTGGTCATGCTGGTGGATTATTGAGGTGGAGGCCCATCATGTCTAGACTTTCTTTGAACCCCAATTTTACAGCCCTATCGATGTTATCACAAAGCAAGTCTAACATTTTCATGCTAAAGTTTGCATGAAACTAACGGAAAGGCCATTCAGGAGGTGGTGATTGGGCTGGTTTGTCATGGGAAGGTTTATTTAGTTTTGACCAGTGTTGCCACTTCAAAGAACAGGAAAATCGGAGGGTTACTGTGCCCTCCACTGACTCATGCCCATGGTTTAGATTGTGGCTTCCCCATTTATTTTAGGCAAATTAGACGTCACCATCTTTATGAATGTCAAAAGATAGTTCAATAGTTCTTTTTTACCCCAAAATGAAAATTGTCTCATCATTTACTCACCCTCCTGTCATTACAAACCTTTATGACTTATTTTCTTCTGTGGAACACAAAACAAGATATTTTGACAAATGTCTCAGTGGTTTGTTTTTGCCCATACAATGAAAGTCAGTAGTGTCCAGTGTTGTTTTGGACCCCACTGGCCTTTTTGTTGTTGTTTTTTAATTTATGTTAGTCTGTATTTTTTATGTTGCTTATACGGAGGAACGTTTTTAATTTTTTTTACTGTGTACTGTAACAGTTGTATATGGCTGAAATGACAATACAAGTCACTTTGACTTGACTTCATTATATGTACAAAAACAGTTAAACAGGTTTGGATCAACATGAGGGTGAGTAAATGATGAAAGTTTTCATTTTTGAGTGAATTGTCCCTTCAAAGCTCATTTTGCTGACACTTAATTGTGATCTCCAACCTACAGTAGTTAAAGATACAGTAGTACAGAAAACAAGCATTCATTCTATTTCTGTTTATTTGTTAATTTATATTAAATCTGTTCTGACTATTTTATTTCTATGTCATTCTTAAGTTGATTTTCATTCTATGTGTGGAGAGTCAAAAAATCATTGCACGGTGTACTATGTATGGTTGTGTGTGACAAATACAATTTTAATTAGATTTTTTTTGAATAGTTAAAAGTTGCAATGAAACGGAAATAGTGACAGATCTGTATTGTGACGCACATCAGAGTTGAATGGATTTTTTTTTCTTTTGCTGAGCTCAGAAGAAGATATTTTGACAAATGTGGGTAACCAAAAGTTGCTGGCATCCATTGACTTCCATAGCATGGAAAAAAAACAAAAAACATATGGAAGTCAATGGCTACCAGCAACTAACTGATTACCCACATTCATATCTTCTTTTGTGTTCAGCAGAAGAAAGAAATTCATACATGTTTGGAGCAACGTGAGTAAATAAAGAAAGATTTTTCATTTTTGGGTGAACTATCCCTTTAATGTCTTCTGTGGTACACAAAAGAAGATATTTTGAAAAATGTGTCAGTGGTTAGATCTGTCCCTATACAAAGAAAAGTCAGAGGGGTCCATTATTGTTATGGGCCTCATTTGGCCATTTAAAAAAAAAAACATTTATTTTATGAGGACCATTGTTCTGTTTTATTAAATGGCAAGCCTTGGTTCTATGCATTGATCGTTGATTCAGTTTTGATATTTGGGAGGCAAATAAACATGAGCTTGTAGGGACGAAGTTTAAGCAAGACTAAATGATTGGAGAAGTCTGACTCATGTCACCAGAGAGAAGTCTTTCACTGTAAGATCCAGTTATGACATTTTGATTAGACAAAGTGACAAAATGAAAAAAGACAAAAAAAAAAAGAGAGGGCCAAAATGAGTGTGGGTCTGTCTGTACATGGCTGTTGTCTGACCCTAGATGTTATCTAGTGCTAAATATGTTTGTACCAGGCAGGCGACACTCATCTGTGACTCATAAATGTCTCTTTCCTCTATGTCGTGCTAGCAGTGCCTGTGCCAGAGCACGCGACCTGGACCATAATATCCTCTCTGCTAATGACAAACTTACGCTTCCAGAGAGAAAAAAAATTAAAGGCCTCTGAAGTGGGATGGTGACCTGGAAAAATGCCTCCGGTTTTCCCGTAATGTGTGGTTCTGTGTGGTTTGGCCTGCTTTTTAGCTTAATGATAGAGATGTTGTATCACTAGTTTGAGAACCTGAGCGAAGAGAGTGCCACAGTTTGGGAAGCCGAAAATTAAAAGCTCTTGATTTGGCCACTAGAGGGCAGGAGTGAACTTTTGATTGCAGTTTTGTTCATGTACTGCTTACCACATATTAGTGTTAGTTCACCCAAAAATGAAAATTCTGTCATTAATTACTCGCACTCATGTCGTTCCAAACCTGTAAGACTTTCGTTCATTTTCGGAACACAAATGAAGATATTTTTGATGAAATCCGAGAGCTTTCTGACCCTGCATAAACAGCAACGCAACTGAAACGTTTTATGGCCCAGAAAGGTAGTAAGGACATTGATAAAATAGTCCATATGACATTAGTGGTTCAACTGTAATGTTATGAAGCAACGAGAATACTTTTTGTGTGCAAAGAAAACAAAAATAACAACTTTATTCAACAATTTCTTCTTTAACTTTTTTAGTAATTTCTTTAAACTTTACTTGCTTTCTGGCTGATTCTGATTTTGTAAGGTTGTTTTTGTATGCGCAATACAAAATCATATTTTTTGCATACTTACTGTATGCTAGGTCAGATGAGGTGCTGTTCTGCTATATTAGATTACTAAATAGTTCCAAATTGCCTATAATCTCTAAATGCATTATGTTCAAAGGCTTTGAATCATAATAAAGTCATCAGGGGAGTGGAGCTGTCAGTGCTTACTCTTAATATTGTCTTTTTGTTTGTGATTTTTACCTTTATTTGATGGGACAGTAAAGTGAGAACATGGAAGTGGTGGCAGAGAGAGGAGGAATGTGATTGGAATATGATGCAGACACAATTCTTATGCATGATATAAGCATGTGCTGAATTCGAATCTGATTTCTTACAGAAAAGGTCTCAAACACCATAAGAGGGCGTTCACACCGGAATCATCCTTGCATTCAAAAGCAGCTACACAGAATAGAACACAGGAGTCTTGAGGTGTATTTAAAAAAAAACAAATGTGAAGCTTAATAAAAAAAAAAAAAGCACTTCTGTTAAGACTTGTTCATATCAATTATAGAGTGATTTTAGATGTTATGTTGCAATGGTAACATTGGATATGACTTTACACAAAAAGCATAAAAGCTGTGCCTCATTGTGTGAGATGTTAAAAAACAAGTGAAATGTTTCACAGCTGTCAAAGATCTCTAACCAAATAAATCGCAAGACTGCATCCTGTGTGAATTGCCATTGAGTGTGTGCCTTTGCAAATTATGCTAAGACTGCGATTAGTTTACCGCATGTGATCTTATATATTTCCCAGAAGGCACTTGGATATTTATGGTTGTATGTGTTTGTGTACACGCATTCACACACATTGAATGTATCGTGTGACCTTGTTTAAGCGCTGACACCGAGAAGAATCACCCGGCAACTTTGCCACAGTATTTTTAGAAAATCCAGTGAGCAAACAAATTGCATGGTGACCCTCTTTCACCTCTCCATGTTCGAGCATGACAGGTGTGTAACTTATAGCATGGTCTCCTCCACCCTTCTGATTTCATGCCCCGGACTCCCTCTACCCCCACCTTCTAGTATGTGAGAACCTCTGTCGTGGGAGGAGTTCACCTCTGACCCCCATTTCTCCTTGAACTCCACACTTTTTGTGTGTTAAATTGTGCTATGTCCCTTGTGCTGGTGTATCCTACTCCATTTTACAAGGAGGAGAGAAAGGCCAAGCCCTTATTTTTTAGCACAAACAGCTTTTTCGTGTGACATTCCAATGATACTGTGGTTGTTAACAGGTGGTTTGAACAGCTGTGTGTCCTAAAAGATAGCACAGAAATAGCCTTTGGTATGATCTATTCAAGGAAATGTTCTGTTGTTTTATCACTGAAATCTGGTTATAATCAAGTTCTTTAACCAAATTCACTAATTAATAATGGACTTTCCAGAAGATGTTTACACTTTTGACTTGTCTGAACATGTCTGAAATATAGTCACATATAGTCACATACACAATTTTAAAATTATAGCCAATATTAAAATTCTGTAGTAGTTGGCAGAATAAACTAAACTAGAATGAATGAATGAATGAATGAATAAAATATTTTGCTAAAAAATACATTTAACAGTGTTACTAAACTTAAAATTTATTATTAAAATATTTTACTCAAAGAAATGACATTGGAATAAATATGCCCTCTCTATATATATATTGTGATTGATATAAATCTGATTTCTGAAAAAAAAAGTTATATATTAATATAATTATTAATTATATATTAACAAAAACATTGTTTTTATTTTGTGATAAATAAATAAAAATCTCATAGTACCTACAGTATATATCATCCCTAGTCAGGGAAAAATAAAAAATTTACCGGGTTTTTTCAGAGGTTGGCCCTCACAATGCCTCTATTCTTGAGTTGAAATGCTTGACGTAATGAAGATTTACTGCAGATATTTTTTTCCATGTCTTCAGTCACCTCTTTTCTTGGCATCTGATATCTAGCTGTAACTCTACATTGTTTCTGTGTTGCGTTGTCTACAGTCAGATGAATCGTGATGCTCATGGTTCACTTCTCAGTGTTGGTGGTACTGTCAAAACGTGAACTGACAGGAATGTGTCTGATGTGTTGATAAATGCTGAAGCTTCGTGCGTCACTCTCTGGGCATAGTGCTTTGAATGCTATCTTCTCCCTTTCAGCCCCAAACACCAGGGAGAGTTGTAAGGGCCCTCGCTGATATGAGTTTGGTTTGAGATATGCATCTTGCGCGCATAAAAGAGGAAACCCGGCCAGTCGCTTGGGTGAGGCTCTCCAATGCTGTTTCACTGCAAACCCTTGATGACACGTTCATGCTTCTGCATTATGCCTCCCAGAAAATGATGTGCCTGATAATGATAGAGAGTGTAGCTGTGTTTAAGGAACTGAGAACAGCTACACTTTTCTAGCTGTATTGTCAATATTCAGTGCGTTTTTGTACAGTTTTAGTAGAAGCTTCTTTAATGTTCAAGATCTTTGTTTTGCATATGACGAATTGAGATCACTTAACAAAGTCCCCCAAGCTAAGGTTAAGCTACAATGGTGTGTGGATCACATTTGGGATCATGTAAGCTTCATCAGAGTTACTTGATTCCTCCTGGGAGTGCCACAGGAAGAGGAGGTCAGAGGTTGTTAGGTTGCCCTGTTGTGCTTTTGTAACCCTTCCATTGCTTCACTGTTAGAGGAATGAATTAACTCTTCACTACTTGCCTTTGCACACATGCTTTGTGGCTTCTTTGATGTCCTTTTGCCGAAGGGTAAGGGGAATTGTTCTTTTGGCAGGTAGGCTTGATGAAATTTCAGAGCTCTTGAAATCAAGACTGATTTTGGGCATTTGAGAATTTAGAATGGAGGGGAAAATGAATGTAAAATGTTTCTTGATATATATATATATATATATATATATATGACATAACATCTTTTTAAATGAGCACTTCAACAAATGTTGATGGTTATCCCATCAGCAAGCATATAACTTCTCGTGTTACCTCTGTGGTTTTGTGGGCATTTGATGGACAACAAAGCAATTACATGAAAAAAAAAAAGATTTGCATGTTTACTGGATTAAAAAAGATTATTTACTCAGCTTTTGCATTTCTTTTGGAGTCTAGGTGCACGATGTGAAAACAACCAGCTGATAACATCTTGGTTCTGACTGTTTGCTTTTGACGTTATCTTACTATTTCCATGCCGATCTGCCCACTCACTGAGATTCTCAGGGATGCCGTTTTGCTGCATTTTCTCACAGTCCAGCAACTCTGTGTACAACATCCCACCTACTCCATTCTCTTTCAAGATCTTTTCTCATATCATACCTGTTTTCCGTAATCAGCATTACTTTTCCCAACACGTCATTTCAACTATCTTCAGAGTAGGCTGGTGTGTGACCTCTCTAACCGAATTGGCATATCACCAATAGATATCACGTGTAACACTCCTTTTGCATTTATGTTAATATGTAGGGAATTGTTCTCTATAGATTGGGAGTGATACAGTAGTAATATATTGCACATTCTTACTGCTTTCACACCAAACAAACAAACCAATGCGTTACAGTACATTGTTGAGAAACATTGCCAAATAACCCTTCTTCTCTGCCAGTAGTTAAGTGCTGAATTTGCCTTTTATAAGCAACGAACATAAGTTCAGTACTACCTGTGGAATGCATCAAGAATGCAGGATCCTTAGCCGCTTGGATCAGATAGAAGAAAGTGTCTCTGGCTTACAATGTTGCTTGTGGCTCCAACAAGCCATGATCCTCTGCTATCTGAATAACTTCCACTGCACGGTACAGTGCTCACAGGGCTATAGATCACTGAGCAACTTGATCTCTGGATGCTTTGTGGTGAACTCAACCTGCAATGCACACTTGCTGTTGTTTTTTTTTTATAGAGGCCAGGTAGTGAATAAGTGGACATTTCAGAAATTCTCTCTTGTGAAATTCCTAAAAAGTGCCATTTTTACTAAGCTTTCAAATTTAAATTCAAATTTATGGTCAGTCCATTTGAAATTACAGTTTGTTTTATTTGTTTCATGTGATATCAGTATGATGCACAATATATCAATAACATATTGTTTACCAGCTGATATTTAAGGTTTATTTGTATTGTTGGAATGTATACATTTCCCCTTTTGTCATTCAGGTTACATTTGTTAATCTTAAATTGCAAATCTTAAACGAATATCCTTTTTCATAATGTTCTTTATAATGTCGTGATGCCTAATTTCAGTTGTAGTATTTAAAACAGGACTGTCCAAACTCAGTCCTTGAGGGCCGGTGTCCTGCAGAGTTTAGCTCCAACCCTAATTAAACACCCTGACTGGAAGTTTCTATGCCTAGTAAGAGCTTGATTAGCTGCTTCAGGTGTGTTTAATTAGGGTTGGAGCTAAACTCTGCAG
>NW_015626394.1:1017565-1043651 GCF_001515625.1 Sinocyclocheilus rhinocerous
GAGGGCCGGTGTCCTGCAGAGTTTAGCTCCAACCCTAATTAAACACACCTGAAGCAGCTAATCAAGCTCTTACTAGGCATAGAAACTTCCAGTCAGGTGTGTTGAGGCAAGTTGGAGCTAAACTCTGCAGGACACCGGCCCTCCATGATATTGATTTTATTGATTGATTGATTGATTTAATTTTTTTAAAGTTAACAGACAAGTGCATAGTTAACAGGCCCATTCGCCACAAGGTAAAATTCCTCAATATAAAACCTTAAACAATTACATACAATAAAACGGAATAAAACATAAAAGAACAAATATATAATTTTCAAATTTTATATAAAAAAAATTATTTAGCAAAAAATTAACCAGCATGGTTCAATTTTAAACTCTGATTCAGATCAATCAATCAAAGCAAGTGTGAATACAACCTAAAACAATACTTTAGTGCAATTTAGAAATTGAAATGTCATGCTACTCATAATTATCATATTCATAAGTCTATGATACAGTGTGAACACTGGTTGTAGGCTTGTTCCTACAATCTACTAGAGGGCAGAGCCAAGAATTCTGGGTATTTCAGCATACCTGTCATAAACATGGGCTGTAAACTGGACAGTCCATCTGAGAATGTCCTGGGGCCTCTTGCTTGTCTTAAAGCCCACCACCAGCTGCAGTCATTCCTCTCATTGCTGCATGTCACTTAACACCTCAAACTACTGCCGTCCACCTGGGCCCATAGCAATGGCTGGCAGAAGCCTTGAATTACCTTCTTACTTTCAAACGTGGTGAAAGTTATAATGCCTTCATTTTCAAATGGCAGTGAGACATATTGTGTAGCTTGACCAAATACATTTGTTTTGTCTGCATGCTTGTATAACTGTATGTTTAAAAAAAAAAAGTGATTAAAGTTGTTTTGGCGGCTAAGGTTGGTCAGTTTGCTGCCTGTATTATGAGCACTACCTTAATCACAGCAAATCTTATTAAAACACTACCGGAGCCTAGACTGTCTCTATGAGCACAGCAGCCTAGGCAACACAAACTAACATCACCGGGACGGGACACTTACTCCATCTGCCCCCGTTTCAGAAGCACAGGCTTAATCCAGGAAACAAAACCCCCCTCTGAGGTCACATAACATCAGCCAGACAATGACCTGTGATCTGCTAGGGGGGAAAAGTAGACGCTAGAAACTTTAATCCAGGAGAGAAGGCTGTTTTTCCTATTTATATTTGTTTGTTCACTTAAGGGTTTATGTTTTCCTGTGTTTTTTTATGTATTTATTTATTTATTTATTTTTCCCAAAGGCTTGGGCTTTGTGCAGTTGGGTGGTAAGTCAGATTTGTTGGGAAGGAAATGTTCCAGACAGTCAAAAGGATTAAATAAAAAAACACAGTGAACACCATGTTTTCATATCAGAACACACAAGCAGATTACATATAGAACAATGTCAAATGGACATAACAGCAGTGTTATCCCTATTATTGCCTTTTTTGTTTGGTTTTGTTTCAGTATCTCCAGGTTTTTACAGCAAGACTGAATTTCCCTTTTTGCTTAACTGTCGGGTGGCAAATTCAAATGTATGTGCGTAATATTTTTTTTTACATTTATTTTACAAAGCATAGTACCTTATAATCCCAACAAGTGAACTACTGTTTAAACCTACACATTATTTATTTTTAAAGGAGCACCAAGAAAAATGATATTTTTTTAATAAAACAGTTGCAGTGATGCATTTTCACTGCTTAGAAAAGTAAGCTTTAACATTCTTATAAGAGACATTCTGATAAGTGACCATCAGCTCATTTTCTGTTTGCAGTTGCTCGTGGGGGACAGGTAATATACCTAGCATCAACTTTTTAGGTGGACTTTTGACCATAACATGGAGGCTGAAGATCAAACTCATCCTTGAGAGCATCTTGACATATCCCAGTGGTAACTTCTTTTTCAAATTTATGATTTTTTTTTTTTTTTTTTTTCTTTACCCTTTTTAACATTACTGTTAACTATTGTTTAATGTTTTCAGAAAAGCTGCATTACATACAGAATCCTTGCAGAATCCTAGCCAATAGCTTTTTGGCTACTTGTCAAGATAAACCAACAATCTCTGTTGTGCTAGTTTGTCTTTGTTTTTTGGGAAAAATGTGCATTGATGAATTGTGCACAATCGGACCAGAGAAATACATTAAAGGAATAGTTCACCCAAAAATGAAAATTTGCAGAAAATTTACTTAGGCCATCCAAGATGTTTCTTCATCGTAACAGATTTGGAGAAAAGAGAAAAGGCCTAAGTGACTAGAACATTCTTGAGTTTCTTCAGGATAACATGTTCTTTGCTCGTCTTGAAGTAATTTTCCTCCCCCTTCTATAAAAGAAATGTGCACTGGATGTGTGCTTATCCAACAAACAATAAACGTATCTACCCCATCAGATCAGCCACCCACGAGGTAGGAGTAATATCCTCTGTACAAATACTTATAGGGTCTTGATTATATTATAACTTGCAAATATGAATGACATTTTATTCATTGCTTTGACATTCATTTGTTTTTGGACATACGCATTGTTAAATCATTTACTGTCTTTTTTTTTTTCTCTTCCAAAGACGACGACTTCTTCCTGAGCATCCGTATGGTATTTATTTACCAAAAGTAGCAAGAGAAACTGGAAAAGGTTGGGTGGTGCTTATATACTTATATACTAGTTCACAGAAATGCCTGCAGCAAAAGACTAACAATTTTAAGAATTTTTGTTTTACAATTCAACAGACAATTAGCCAGAATATCAGACTGCGCTGGCAGTGTGCATTGATCCTACACAAAACAGCTACATTCAATCTGCCTGTTTGACTTAAGTGGATTCTAGAAATCTTTAGGAAATTGTGAATGAATTACTTGTGCCACAGTATCATGTTGGCAGTTGAGATTTCATTAACCAGATAGGTGTCATATTTTACAGCCAACAATTATTTTAAGTTTTAAAACTTTAAAATTGTAATGGTAATTCTTAAAATTACCCGTATTTTTAACATGAATGAAATGCTTGTAAATTAGATTAAGCTTTTCTTTATATTTATATAATTTATAATATGTACTTAAAATATTAATGTAACTCTCTCACTCTCTCTCTCTCTCTCTCTCTATATATATATATACAAAATTTGCATAAACAATTAGTCTATCTTTCTTGGGTGCTGTCCTATTTAGCACATAAAAAATATTTATTTTGCTTGCACTGCAGTTCATAAATCGGATATGTATTCTCTCTACCTCTCAACCTAAAAACCAATCTCTTAGATGTAATCATTCAGTTACATGGTGATGCCCTTATTTACTGTTTGTCAGGCTTAAATGTGCTTCCTATTAGCACATACTTTGAGGCTAACTCTTCTCCTTTAAGGAGGTGTCTGGTTACCTCAGGTAGACTACGGCTCAGTCTGCTTTGTTTTGGTTCGACATGTGGGTGACACACTTACGCGGGATTCACACCCTGCTTTAGGCTGTGTAGGTGTTAAGTTGAGAAATGTGATTATGCGGTGATGACCTCTGGCAGCTGAGGTGGTGTGAGACAAATATTGTGGCACATGCTATTTTGGCTAAGCTTTTAGCAGTTGTAAATATTTACTTGCTTAAAAATGTTTGATTTGACATGTTTTCCATTAGGTAGCACTGTGCGGCATGGAGAATCTCAAATGATCTTCCACCATGACATCTAAATACAATGATATAATCCTCACCTCAGTGTAGTAAGTGTTGTGGCCTTGCAGTATCCATCTTTGGAGTCTGTATGGTGACGGAAGGATCCAGACTGAAGGATTTGACCTTATGAGCAGACCTGGATGACATCCATGTTATTGTACCAAATACCATCTGCCCTATTTGTTCTTGGCCCAGACTCCAAAAGTCCTCGGCTCTTGGTACATATCCAGCCCGACCCAGTATGTTATTTGAATCAAATTATGGTAGAGTCACAGAGAAACAGATCTGTTTCATAAAATATGTGTATTTGTATCTAGCTGTTATTAGGGAATGAAATTCATCATCATGGATGTTGCACTATGGATGAGATGTTGGAAACGAAACATCACTTTTTGATTCACCTTAAAAGGATAAGGTAAGAGACTGTTATGTCTACTATGCTACATTTCTGTGTAATTCTACAGTTTGTTATAAAGTCACCAGGACTAAAGTATTTCTGCAACCGTGGCTGAGCTGTAAACAGGCTCCTCGTAACGTGTGCAGCGTTGAAAGGGTTGCGTTCAGGCACGAGAATGAATACTCGCCTAATGTTCGGCAATCAGAAAGTCATGCTCCCAAAATAAAAGAAAACGCTGTGCAAACACGCTGCTTGTCAAGAGCTCATTAAAGCCGAGAGGCGTTTAATGCAGCAGAGACATAGTAAATCACTCTATCCCCTGAAGCCCTGTTAGAAAGCAAGCCTTTTTTAGCCGTGTTTGCCCTCTTACGAGTTAATGTGCCACACCTCTAACCCACTGCTGTCAGACCTGCTGCCACATTACCTCTGAAAGCAGCTATTAGAACAGAAGGACACATTTAGCTCGCTTTCCTTTCTCTCTTACAGACGAACAGTCTTCAAACATATATATGCACACAGATTTATATTGTGGCATGAATTTTGATGGCATTATAACACGTTCCTGAACAAACAATGGAGACAGGTATGATCAGCTCTCCTCATCTAATCTGAATCAAATAAGATAAACAAACATGGAGAATGACTGCTTTCTTGTTCAAATTAAATGCTGCTCTAGGCGCCCCTCGAGGCCCCGCTGTCTGTTTTTGCGAGAGATAAATGCCCCACATTCAGCAGCCCAGTTAATGTTAATAGACGTTATTTAAACAACTGTTAAACAGCGGATTAAGTTGGATTTGGCTCAAGCAGGCTTGAGGGAGTGGTGTTTTCCCTCTGTGTATGCTTACACACACACACACACACACACACACACACACACATGCAGGGTGACACACTATTGAGAGCTTAGGGTGTCAAAAGTCAGGATGTGCTACATCAGGTCACCCAAACACATATCGTGGAGGGAAAGGTGCCACGCGACATGCTTAGCGTGTTCTGCTGCGTCATCTATTCCTGCATCCTGTTTATTAAACTGTTTGGCTTGAGATATAAGAGACAGTCAGTTGACGTTCCCCTCATGAAACCTTAAACACATATTGTTCTCAGACAGTTTCCTAATTATTGTAATCCAATTTTTAGGACTAATTGTAAGATTATAAAAATCTTTTTGTTTTTATTTCATTTTGTATAATTTTCTGATCAGAAATCAGATATATTCCAGAATCTTTAGGTTTTGCCTGAAGAAAAAAAGAAAAAAACTAAAATAATTACATTCGAAACAAATGGTATTAGATACTAATATCTGAATGGTATGCAAACAAATTAGAACTTTTCTCAGAAGTGACTTCACATTTCTGAGAGATTTTTTTTTCAGCAATTAATTTTTAGGGAATATTTGAAGTCAGTTTTCCTCAAGTTCACACAAGTGCCCTAGCTAAGTAACCACAGGTGTAGTACATTCATTAAGTTTTGGCAACCATAACGTTTCCAAATACTTTTTTTAAATCTTAATTTTGAACAAAATACCTGGGTTTCTGTTCTCCCTGGGTCTGTTTTTTGTATTGTGTGTGTATATGTGTGTGCATATATAAACACACACACACACACACACATAACATATATATTAACATGTATCTATACATATCCATATTTTTTGAAGTTAGAAATACTGTATTAACACACTTTTACATAATGTTATTATAAACCGTTTAAACTTTAAAAAAAAAAAAAAGTATTTGCTTGCTTGTGCTATCTTTATTTTGAAGTTTGCTTCTGTTATCTTTATTTGAAAAAACACCATTTGGTTTATTGTTTTGTGCAATGCAATGACATTGATCTGCAAGTATTGCTTATATATATATATATTAGGGGTGGAACGGTTCGCGGAAAAAAATTGAACTGCTTTGAAGCAAAATTGAAGTGCTTTGTGGGGGTCACTGTATATTGGCAGGACTAAAGGCGGAGGATCGGCACACTGACACATTCACCTTATCCACCTTTAGTGATGGGGTGAATGTGTCATTGTGTCGATTTGCATCTAGAGAGCTGTGACAGGTTATATGTGCATTATCTAATCTGTATGTGCTTTCCGTTTAAAGGCAAAACCAAACCGCAACATAAATTTTCCCTTAATCCTAATTTACTAAAATAATTACACCATTTGCTACCTGTATGTGTTTGACAGCAGTTAATTTGTGCAAGCTTTTTTTATATAAGCCAATTACCTCACTTCCACTTGCAAATAGACAGTGCTCTCATTCCCAGTCGGACTGTTGTGGCTGAGAGTGAGATGGTGTAGACTTATCTCTCTCTCTCTCTCTCGCCGACTGGAAAGTGATTTAGGTGAGACAGTTTTAAAGTTGCCTGTCTGGACCACCTCATCACGAGACTCTCGGAAATTCAGCCTCTCTTTCTAAGACGACTACGGCCTCATTTTGAGTTCACCCCCCCCTCCCCCTTTCTCCTCTCACAATTTCCTTTTCCACTGTGTAATGTCAAGGCAGACGCCAGTCAAGGAAATGCTGTGATGTCATCACACTCACTATTGATTATGTAGGCATTGCATTTAAATATTGTCTGGACATTCTGGGTGCTTTAAAATAATCTACATGCAGGGAATGCTAAATCTGTGAATTAGTTTTTTTGTTGTCTGTTGTTTTTAGCTCGCTAAATCGCTAGCATTTGTTTACTTATTATGTAACTGCTGCAATATTTTTGTAACAACAATTGTGCAAGAATTGTTCCGAAATAGATTCTTGCATAATTATTTTTACTATTGTTAAAATTATAATAGAAGGATGAATGGATGCTCATTAATTGAATTATAATACCTGCTGTTTTTGGTTGTGTTTTGAATGAACTGAAACAGGGTGGTAATGAGAAGTGAGGGGGGGGTGGTGTGGACAGCTGGCCCGTCTGATCCCCTGAGTCTGCCCCTAAATTGGTTTTAGCAGCACTAATAAAGCTGATTATCTCTCTGCTTCCAAGTCCCACTAACCCTGACACCTGGGCAGCTGGGGCCCTCGTACGCTCACCCGCTGCAACCTCTCCGCTTCCCTCCTTTTCTCTCTGCTCTTATCAGTCTTAGCAGCTGCCGTTGAGCTTTCATTGATGCCTCTTGCATCGTTTAGGGTGGCACCTGATGCTTTAGTGTGTTTATATTAGGACAGTCATTCGATTAAATTTTGATTGAAATACATGTAATGCTAATGAATTAATTTACATATATAAAGGTCAGTATATTGTTTTCATATCATAGAACATAAGCATATCACTGACCCACAGCAATCCTTTTTGCAATTGAGTTTGTTAGTCTGTTTGATGTAGCAGCATAGTCTACTGCAAATATTTTTGGCTCCTATGAGATATTGCTTGTGTTGTTCCTCATTTGTAAGTTAAAAGCATCTGCTAAATGAATAAATTTGAATGTAAATATTGATTTGAGGGCAGTTTGCACAGAAGGCGTTCTTGTATATGGTCAGTGATTTTTATTTTAATTTTTCTATTTATTATTATCATTATTAGTATTATTTGTATTGTTTGTTCTATGTACACTTGTTGATTGATTCTTGGCTTTCATTTTCACAAGAAATACTTTTATTCAGCAAGGATGCGTTAAATTAACCAAGTGACCGTGAAGACTTTTACATTGTTATAAAAAAAGTAATATTTCTGTTCTTTTGAACTTTAATCATTTTGAAAAAAATGTATCACGGTTTCCAGTAGAAGCAGCACAACTGCTTTAAACGTTGACGGTAAGAAATGTTTCTTGATCACCAAATCAGCATATTAGAATGATTTCTGAAGGATCATATGACACTAGCTTTGCCATCACAGGAATAAATTGCTGTATTATTATTATTAAAATGTATTAAAATAAAAAAATAGTTATTTTAAATTGCAATAATATTTCACAATGTTACTAGTTCTAGCTAGTGTATTTTCATTGGCAGATCAAACATTAAGAATTTTTATTTAAAGGATGCTCAGTACTAATTTTAAATATTTTTTTATCTTTCGAATCTTAAGCCCTGTTTGGATATAACTAGTTTTTTCATTTACAAAGCATTAATATACTGTTATCTGTGTGTTATTTATTGTTCAAAAAAGATGCAATGGTATATCCTCTGTAGTAGCTGATATTCACCTTAATTCCTTCCCTTAATTACATGTTAGAATAGTTTCATGTTGTTTCATTGGGTTTTGTGACGCACGCATCCAGAGCACATGGCCTTCGTAATGCCCACATCAAGGTCCACAGCCACTCCCATTTAAATAAAATCCCAATCCCAGCCAAATCAAAACATGAAATCACAGGTATCAGTATTAATAATTGTAACTCAAACAGCATTTAAAAAACGAATACTGTCTGATAAGTGCTTTACAACAAGTTCATTAGCTACAAGTCACTAGTTGGTTAATTGAAAGGATATTTATCTGCTCATTAAATGCACCTTACTAATTTACGTAATTACGTAGTGAGATTGTAATTGTATAACGACTGTAGGAACAGCATGTGCTGTTCTGTCCTTCATCTCTGTTACACCCTGTGACAATGAACTATACAGTTCAACTTGCTTGCTTTGCAAACCATTAAAGGCAACCACAAATGGTTTACCATGTATAATCATGGTCCCTACTACTTCGTTTAACATCCATTCCTTTAATCATCATCATATTCTGGCACATTCTGTATCGCAGAATTTGCATTCCCACGTCAGACATTTTTAATAACGGTTTTGATAACCCGTCTTCATAAAATTGTTTTCTGCTGATTAAGAAGCCAAAATTTGCTCTGCAGCTGTTCTCAGACTGAAATCAGCCATCAACGCTTTATTAAACATGCAAACAAACAGAAAATTGCAATTGTCAGACATCTTAAAATGGTTTCATGTTGTTGTATTTCCTGTAACTGGACTGTGAGGTTGCCGCCGGTGGCTTACAAAAGGCACATTTTTGAAAGCCGATTCCTAAATATCTACGATTTATCAAATTGGTTCAATGGATGGTGGTTTTGCTCTTGTTTGGGGATATTGTGGAGTACTTTACAGTAAATTGAGGAGGGAAAAATAAGATATTTGGAAGGAGGAGCAAGAACTTGGACCTGTTGGATTGAAACCCAAATTGCCCTTAAGAACGGGAACTGCCTGAGAGCAGGAAACGACTTCAAAGCCTCGGATACGTCTCAACCATTTGTAGACACCACAATTGCGATGTTCTTTTCTCTGCTGCCTGCTTTTTATGCTGGAATGCTGGGAAGTATACTTGGCTATTTAACTAGCTCAATTGACAATAAACGTATTTAGTCTTTTTTTCTCTTTCCCCCTCAAGAGTTTCTATACGACTTTTCTTACTCTAACTGGAACATAACCAGAACATAACCAGAACCAGTGCACAGCAGATGTGGAGTCAACAGCTGAGACTTATGAATTACACATTGGCTGATCTTCTGAGAGTTATTTTACTCTCATGTCAGATTTCCTAAATTTTAGATTCTGCTGTTGCATATACATGTGAAACTCCCATTACTTTCTCACATTAGGTGGTTAAGAAGCTGTTAATCTTTGACTATGAATTGTCATTGTCAGCTTACTTCCCTCATAAATTCAGAAAGTCTGAGACCTTACATCAGGGGTGAATAAGTGGGATTTTCATTTACCTTGTGTAAATGTGTTAATGGTTTTTAAAGATTAATGTATGTCATGCAACCTGTTGTTGTTGCATCCATCTATACACTTTATATATTTTTTAAATAATTAAAATTGCAATAATTCTGTTATAATTATATATACCCCCGGTTTCACAGACAAGGCTTAAGCCTAGTCCTAGACTAAAATGTAAATCTGAGCTGTTTCAACTGAAAGAAACTTGCACTGACTGATCTTAAAACATGTCAGTGCCTTTGTTTTGTCTTAAGATGCACACCTGTAATGCTTTTTTCTAAGGCGTGTTTATAAAAATTACTTAAATGTCCTAATTGAACTATTGCCTAATGCTGGCTTATTGATTAAAAATGCAATATATATATATTTATATATATATTTTATTCAGTCCTTTCATGGTTTTCCTAATGTGTCATTCAGTTTAATGTCAACAGGTTGTTGCTTTAACACATTATTTACAATATTAATGATGCTAGAATTAAAGGAATTAAATTAAATATGCATTTTTTTTGGCATTATGTACTCATGAAACAAGATCAAATCAACATCAGTCAAAATCAGTCAAACCTTATCATGGCACGTTAAGTCAGTGCAAGAAGTTCATCATTTATCTCTGAAGACATTTCAAGTCTGTAGCTTATGTATGTCTATCAGGGTGAACATGTGGGGTGAAGATTACTAAGCAGAACAACAGAACAAACACGCCAGAACAAGCACGTTTCAACACATCTTGTTGGACCCTTATAAGATTAATATGGAATTTACCATTTTAATATCACAGTAACTCTGAGCCATACCTGTTCCACTGTTGAAGGTGATGTTGATCCTTTTTAAGGCAAAATACTTTTCTTGTCTCAGTTTAGTGTGCAGAAACAATTTTAAGTCATTTGTTCAGAACATACTGGGCTCAAGCTAGTGATTTGTGATTTGATAGTGATCAAAGCAAGGCATTTTAGAGTCAGAAGACCCTGTATTTGTAATTAGTCAACATAATCTTCTCATTCTGTACTTGGGGTCGGGGTGGTGAGTGTTGTGTGGCAGCTGAGGTTGTGGGCAGAGCCCTGACTGACTCACACTGGCAGGAGCTCAGAGTGGCGGTTCACCACAGCTAGCGCTGAGAGAAGACATCCACAGCAGGACCTATTATATAACACAGTCAAACACCTAGCACAAATGGCCCAAGAGCTGTTAAATATTTCATGTCTGACACCCCTCTCACATGTTAAAAAAGAAATAAAAAAACGGTCCTATTGAGAGCCAAATGCTACCCTGTAAAATAAAAAAAATAAAAAAATCTGGCCTCTTTTTTTTTTTTTACCCTACTAGTAGGATACTAGCATTTATGCAATATAAAACATCAGGGTAATCAGAAAAATCATTGTGAATCAGTCCATGAGACATCCCACTTGATTGAGGGCAGGCGCCATATTGAATTTTATGTGGATGAAAATGAGGCTGTGAGGGATGGACTTGGTATAAACCTACTTTACAAATGTGTAAAGGTACTACATCACATAAATTTTGTCAAAATTCACAACTTTCAAAACAGTTTTTGTCTACCTGGTCCCTGGTGCATCTACCAACCAAGGAAACGTGAAAAAGATTAACCCAATCACTTTGTTTTGTTAAGCCTTTTTCTGCAAGCGTCTTAGAAAACGAGCGCGTCTGATTTCGTTCCCTTGGTGACGTGGCAAAGGGATCTCATTATAATATTACCGCCCCTTAATCTGTAACACTCAAAATAGGCATTTTCAAAATTATATAATAAATGATCTGTGGAGTATTTTGAGCTGAAAATTCACAGACACATTCTGGGGACACCAGAGACTTATATTACATATTGTAAAAAGGGGCATAATATGTCACCTTTAAACAGCACAGCTGTTTTAAACATTGATAACAACATTAAGAAACATTTCTTGAGCACCAAATCAGCACGGTAGGATTGTTTCTGAAGTAATGCCTGTGAAAGTCCAGCTTTGCCATCACAAGAATAAATTACATATTTAAATTCATTATGTTGCATTAGAAAACAGCTATTTTAAATTGTAATAATATTCCCCAATATGACTATTTTTACTTTTTTTTTTTTTTTTTTTATCAAATAAATGCAGCCTTGATGAGCATAAGACTTATTTCAAAAACTGAACCTTATTATTATAGCACAAAATTATAGCATAAAATTATTATATATGGAATTACTTTGCTAAATGTCAACTGTTGGCATGTTGGTAAACAACAGTACATTTAATAGTAATAGTATCTATTAAACACACTGTTATTTACTAATGTAAAAATTACTTTTTGTTATATAAATGTTTATCATTAATATTTCTAATAGAAATAAATATTTTTAAATATATTTAGGGCCCAAGCCAGTAAGGCCTCAGGATAAAAAGAACGAGAAAAAGATCAAGCCGGCTAAAGCTGATTTCATACGTAAGCAACAGTGATGAATTGTTTATACCAATGCCTTTTATTTAAAGTTAGCAAACTAGAACTTATGGCATTATGATTATCCCACACTTGTGCTGTTTGCACTTCAAAGAGATATAAGGAAAATAATTGCTCAGTTATACATGTAAGTGTTTGCTGTGCAGCAATAAATGGAATCCAGGGGCCTAAAACATAAAGCTTCTTAAATAGTGAAGTGTTTAATAATATACTTTTTCCTCGTAGCTTAAAATAGGTAACTGTAAGTAAGCTATTTGTAGATTGATTTCCCTACTTGTATAGATTGTGTCTCCACATGAATTGGGGGCGGGACTATCTGTTGGCAGTCGTGGCCTAAAGGTTGCGGGTTCGAGTCTCAGGTCCGGCAGGAATTGTCTGTGGGGGGAGTGAATGTACAGCGCTCTCTTCCACCTTCAATACCACGACTGAGGTGAGACCCTTGAGCAAGGCATCAAACCCCCATCTGCTCCCCGGGCGCCACAGCACATGGCTGCCCACTGCTCCGGGTGTGTGTGTGCACTTGGATGGGTTAAATGCAGGGCACAAATTCCGAGTATGGGTCACCATACTTGGCCACACGTCATTTTCACTTTTTCACTTTCAATGACAGGGATGTCTAGAAAAAGTCATTATTTTTTAAATTTCATTTGGTGCCTTTAAACACAGCTGCATTAAGAAGCACAAATTATATGGCCCATTAAAATTGTAGAAATGTATTCACCCAACAAAAATGCATTAAAGGACTTGCGCTATAGCATTCCTTCCCTTCCCTTGTTTTTGTAGCATTTGTTTCACGTGTCTGTGTTGCTGTGTGTTTATGCATGTGCACACATGTAGCGTGTTTTGTTCGGCAGCATTATTGCTGTTTTTAGATCTGATAACCTCAGATAACCACTTTTCCCTTTGATTTTTTTGCTTTAGAGGACTTAGGTGGTTATGCTGTCTTTGTGATAGGCAGTGAGTAAAAACAGCATGGGTTCTGATGTGCTTTTACACATTAGTTGATGTGTAGTTAAATGTGAAAACGTTAGTTGAAGTCTTCAAACACGTGTTGACAACTTTGTCCAAGTGCCGATTTACAGCCAGTACATCATGGTTTACAGCCATCATGGTAACAATCTCTTTAGTGTTCCACTGAAGGAGGAAAACGTTTTTTTGGAAATAACATGAGGGTGAGTAAATGGTGACAGAATGTTTGACTTGACTCATGAGTCTTAGATAAATCTTAAAGAACAATCCACCTTGGATGACTCATTGTTTGCTAATTATTAAAAAACAAAGGGAAAACCCCAACATTGAGTATAGCGCTGGGTGAACGAGCCATTGACGGTAATTCTCAGTGCCCACATTTTGGTCCAGTTGGTCCATATCCAATTTCATGCCTCTCCTCATATAACTTTGATGAAAGCAGCACAGCTCGAGCAGCAAAGTCCGCTGAAAGGTCACCCCACACATCTTAGTGATGTAATTTAATGCTGACACATCTGGAGCATGTCCAAGCATGAGGGTATTCGTGTGTGCACATGTAAGTGTGAGCATGTGTTCATGACTTTCATACATGTTTGCGCATGTCTCGAAACAGAAACGTGTCAGTCTTCTGGTAACGTGAGATACTCTGTCATCAAATGTGTTTGGGATGTAGAGAACGCAGGGGCGTAGCAACCATTATAGCCACTTTTAGAAATTTCGAAGTTCATCCCTCCTACTTTGAAGGGGATAATCATTATATTTTAAGAGTTTTGTTTTGCTTGGCTGCAGGGCAAAGAAAAAATTGTATATGGGCCTGCAGAAGCCTTTGCTGGGAGTGTCGGCAGTGTACTTTTATGAATGCTTCTTTTGCATTATTTTGCTAGGTTTGATCCTACAACTTGATTTGTTTATTTTAGATGCGTGTCTTTATGGCTCTGTTCTTAAACTTGTAATATAATATACTACCATTCATAGTTTGGAGTATAGTAAGATTTTATAAGGGTTTTGAAAAAAAAAAAAGATCACCAAGGCCGCATTTATTTGATAAAAAAATACTGTAAAAACAGGAATATATTAAGAAATATTTTTACAATTTATTATTATTATTCCTCTGATGACAACGCTGAATTTTCAGCCGCTAGTACTCACATGATCTTTCAGAAAGCTTTCTAATATGCTGATTTGTTGCTCAAGAAACTTGTTGATAACAGTTGTGCTGGTAAATATTACTGTGGAAACCTTGATATATGTGTATTTTTCAGGCTTTGATGAATACAAAAGTAAAAAAAAAAAAAAGTGTGAAAAGTGATTTTTTTGTAACAATGTAATAAACTGTAAGCAATTTAATCCTTCATTGTTTAATAAAAATAGTAATTTATTTCATATAAAAAATTCTGACCCCAAAGTTTTGAATGGTAGTGTACATACACACCTTTTGTAAGACTAGGACATTTTAAAAACGACTTGAGCAATAGTTCAGAAAATCCCCCTGACAAAATAACTATTAATTCAGTGTATGATACTGTCCCATCTTCAGTTACTTCATGGCAATGATTCAGTCAGTTTCTCAAGCAAGACTTATGGGTCTTTCCCAAACAATGTGCACATTATCTATTTACCACCGAAAAAACAGCTCACACAATTGAAATCAGAGTCAAAGCCAAGTGAGAGCATGCTTGTGTTTGCTTGCCCTGTCCTTTTCCCCTGCATTACAGTGCCTGGCACTCTGTTTTTGGATCTTAGACCAAACACTAAGGAACAGAGCATAGGACATTGAGATTTTCTCTCAGAATGTGCCGTTTTAGAAATTTCTTATAATGGATAAAATGAAAACTAGTTAAAATAGCATTTTAAAGGGATCTCAAATTTCTCTAAATTGGCTCCATCATTTTAACAGCTTCACAAGTGCAGTCCATTTGGTTATTTGCAAACCATCTGCAGAATGCTTTGTGTTTCTTGTTCACCAGAGAGTCCTTGTACACCTTTAAGGTTTATTTCAAGTCATTGTCAAGTTGAAAAACAAATGGAACACCTAAGATGTCTTTGAAGTGCACTACACGGCCAAAAGTATTTGAACACCCCCTTCTAATTAACGGGTTTGTTTCAGCCCCTTTATCTTAACGCTACACCATACAGTGACATTCTAGAGATTTGTGTGCTTCTAACCTCATGGCAGTAGTTTGAAGAAGGGGCTTTTTCTACTCCAGCATGACAATAGCCATGTGTACAAATTGCTCTATTAATGCCAGTGGTTTAGAAAATTACATGTTCAACAAGCGCATGTGAGTGTGGTGTCCAGGTGTCCGCATACTTTCGGCTATATAATTTATAACTGTATCAGTTCTTGCCTTGGAAGGTGACTAACTGTGTCACCATTGAGGGACATTGCAACAACAACAGTCATCAGCACAGCAACACCTGATTATGACACTGACTCTTCAGAGCTTAAGCAGTGGGAAAAACACCTGCAGAACACGTGTTCACCCTCTCTGCTTCTTACAGATACTTGGCTCATGATCGGTTTCCATGCCTCAAACCATCCAGCTTTATTTGGACTTCTCTAGGTTCATCTTCCTTTACTTTTTACATTGCTTTAAAGTTGACAAGAGAGCCTTATAATTAGAATGCATTAACTGAGCTTGTAGTTGTATGTGCAGTGTTTGAATAATTGTGAAAATTGTTGATTACATTTTATTTAGGTGTACTTCAGTTGTGCCAAAAGTTTGTAATGTTTTGGTGTAGCGGTTGAGGATTATAATTTATAACCAATCACAGTCATGCTGTTATGCATAAATCATATGCCTTAGAATATGTCATATGCAAAATGTTAGATTGCCATTTAAAAGTTGGTAAGGAATAGTTCACCCAAAAATGAAAATTTGCTGAAAATGTGCTTTCCCCTTAGGTCATTCAAGCTGTAGAAGTTTTTTTTTTTTAATACGTTTTTTAAATATAGCCTTGGTGAGCATAAGATATTAATTTCAAAAACATTGATCAAAAACTTGTTTGGCATGAACCAAAAAATTATCATAGCATCTGGTAGTTTGGAATTACTTTGCTAGATGTCACACTGCTGGCTTGTAGCTTAGTCTACACTGGTTTGCATGGTCCAGTTAGCCTCTACTGGTAGAAGCTGTAACTACGACTTTTTGCTGCCAAAATGCATCTTTCTCCATTGACAGTCATTCAAAGTTGGCAATGTATGGTAATGAAATCATTTTAATAGAAGATGTTTTGCCTGTAACTAATTTTGACAACACATTATGACATTATTATTACATCATTTTGCTGCGGCTCAGATGGTGATTAGTCTGATGTCACTGAAAGCTCAGCTGATTGGCTCATAAAGTTCTTTTATCCACTGAGCAAAGATAGCAGCAAATAGGTTGTGCACTTCTGGTTTGTAATTTAAGTAAAAATCAGACATTTGGACACATCAATGGATTAAATGTGGTCTGATCCCTCTATAAACATCCACAAATCCATGCAGAGTGGTTTGTCAATTTGCAGATGAATCTGTAAATGATTAACCAATCAAAAAAAGTTTTAAAAATGGAAAACAATAATATTAGTATGAATTGCATCAACCCTCTACGGACACCTTGGCAATTGAATCGCCATTGGCTATTAAATTTTTTAGTTGAGGGACGATAATAGGCGAGCGCCAGCCAATGATATTGCCGTTTGCGCATTAGTTCCGCCCACTACCGGAGAAAGCGGCAGTTCTTAAAAGTTGAAGAATTCCAAAGGAACGCTGTTATTTTGACAGGAAAATACAACAAAGAATATCGTTTACATGTAGCGCATCAATTCTCTTTCTCCCTCTCTCTCTCTCTCTGCGTGTGTGAGAGATAAAGTGACGGCGAGTCGTGCGCCTTCACACTAGAGTTTACGGTACGTCAAATACAGGTGCGTTGTTGCACATCATTTAGTCGCCCAGAGTGAAGATTTAGTCGCATATGCGAGTGATTTACTCGCAAATTAGAATTAAAACTTGATAACCATGTTTGAATGCATAATATTCATTTTATCTGAACATTTTAACTGGACTGGTGATGGTGCTTTTTTGATCATTCAGTGTTTCTGGAAAAAAAATTGAAAAACGAACAAAAATACTGATAATAATGATACGAATTCTACAAAGAACTATATAAAACACACTAAGGATTAATGAGCTGCTGGATTCATGAATATTAATCAGGTTGTGTGCATTTGCTCGAACTGATTTGCTGAAATCAAATGAGGGACGATAATAGGCGAGCGCCAGCCAATGATATTGCCGTTTGCGCATTAGTTCCGCCCACTACCGGAGAAAGCGGCAGTTCTTAAAAGTTGAAGAATTCCAAAGGAACGCTGTTATTTTGACAGGAAAATACAACAAAGAATATCGTTTACATGTAGCGCATCAATTCTCTTTCTCCCTCTCTCTCTCTCTCTGCGTGTGTGAGAGATAAAGTGACGGCGAGTCGTGCGCCTTCACACTAGAGTTTACGGTACGTCAAATACAGGTGCGTTGTTGCACATCATTTAGTCGCCCAGAGTGAAGATTTAGTCGCATATGCGAGTGATTTACTCGCAATGTAGAGGGTTGTGCATTGTTGTAGGACAAGGTTTTTCAAAGCTATTTTCGAAAGGATGACCCAGTAAATTGAAAGTAAGCAACTGACTCCTGTGTTTATGGAAAGTAGGTTTAGAAAATTCTGGTTTTGAAAAGAAAAATAGCATCTGTGGTTTACTGAAAGACAGCAGGATATCCATCAGCTTTAGTGAGGACACAGCTAATCAGGAAAACCGCAGGAGTCTTAGGTTCTGTAAGGCTGCTCCGCATACTCAGACCCTTCACAACAGATTGATTCCTATCTGATGGAAGCAAAGACTGCTAATTGGGATTTAATCCCCTTTATTGAGCATGAATAAATTCCGGGACTTCTCTAAATGATTCATTTGAAGATAAGATTTTAATAGCTTAATGTTTTGGCAATTAATCTCATAAGAGCCTTTTTTCCCTCCCCTCCTGTTAAGCATCAAGAGCTGCACCATCAGGAAACCAAGCTGAATTAATCCATTACATTTTGTATGCCTCCTTTTTTCAGTGAGATTTGCAGTCTGAAGTTTTGTTTATTTATTTATTTGCTTGTTTTTTCCATTTTTTAATTTTATATATTATTTGGGATTGAACAGACTTCATTCAATAATTATATTGAGTCAAAGGATAATTTTAGATATATAATACTATTTGTATTTATTTTGTTGTCAACAGAATCTGTTATATTCGTTTTTACTGTTTTGTTTTTATCTCAAATGTTGCATAATGTGAAGCAGCTGTTTTTGCACTGATGCCAGACTTCTTTTGTTATAAAAGATCCTATCAAATTCCCAAAAAAAAAAAAAAAAGTATTCACTAGTATTCACATGGTTATTTATATGGTATATATACACTATTATGTGTATTATATTATAAATTCCAGCTGCAATAATTATATAGTGATATATACTTCTATCTATCGGAATATGAAATTAATCTTTTTGGTCACATAACATTTTGGTCATACCACCCACCTTAGTTGACAGACATGCCTCAATCTGTTCTCTAAAGACTGGCATTCCTGGAATCAAATTGCTTATTATCTCTGATAGAGGGGGAGGGTCATTAAATGAGAATTAGTAAGAAAATATGATTTACAAACAGATTTTCTGATCCTGAATATATTCAGTATTGTCTCAGTAGTTTGATTGTTTGTGATAATCAAATATTGTAATATATCAGTCTTTCATTTAGTTGATTAGGCCTGCAGATTCCCACCTGTGGATAAAATAATATCTTAAGTCCATATTAGTGTGCTTTTAAAGGGCTTTTGTCCAACAGATGGTTTTGCAAATCCCCTCATCATTTATTTCAGGGTGTGGATGTTTTCTTGTAAGAGAAAAACGTCATATCCTGACATGACATCCAAAATATACATTTTAAATTGGACTTATATCCAAACAAATGAACAGATTACAGAGACTAGCATATTTCAGCCACTCTGCAATGATCGACAGTAAGTTGAGTCTAAAAACAGAGATAAAGATGCGGGGCAAATATTTGGGATATGCAGTAATCCCCAACATACTTGCCAATCTTTTCTTGTTCATGGATAAATAGGTCAGGAAGAGTTATGTAAAAGAAATTCAGCATAGTGCTATAAATATACCAAATCTGCGTGTTTTGAACGGAAGTCTGTGCTTCTGGGAAAGCACTTAGTCATGGCAATGACATACTTGTTTTCTTTAATCTGATGTCGCTGTGAATGAGACAGTACTACATCCCACTATCTAAATATTTTCATCCTTAAAAATTTTCTCCTGAAGTAGAATTGTCACTAACATTAAACTTTTTACAAATGTTAGTGAACATTTTTCTTTAATGATGGTCGTTTGTTCTCAGCACAGGTTTTGCATGACTGCAACTCAGAACATGTGAAAGAGTCTGATTTGCCCTTCTGTAGTCAATTATTGCCTCTGTCCCGGTCAGGAAAATAACCCCACAGGATGCTTTTCTATTGCTTTGAGGTTAAATTCGGGCAGAGGTGGCAAGGAGAAAGGGTACAGCATGGCGGATGGCCTAGAACAACAAATGCATTGTGGTTTGTGCAAGGCTTACAAAGCTTAGTCCCTTTGTCAGATGTACAACAGATCAAATTCCTCATCCCCTTCACTAAAATGCCACTGTATGTACAATATATCCCAACTTTACTGTTTTAGGTTTGATAAAATCCCCCTAAACTGACTCTTAAAGGGGTAGTTCTCCCAAAAATGAAAATTCTGTCATGTAGAAAAGGGGTTTAGAGTTGTTTTGGAGCTTTTTTGACTTTCACTGTATGTGCAAAAAATAGTTAAAATGTTATGCAGAAGAAAAGAAGTCTTACTCGTTTGAAGGTAAATTATTTTTGGGTGAACTATGAAAATTCTGTTCTCATTTACTCACCGTCAAGCAAACGAGCCTGCAACGCAAAAGGCGACATGTATAAAAAGCGGGGTTTAGAGTTGCTTTGGACCCCTTTGACTTTGACTGTATGGGAAAAAAGTTAAACAAGTTATTCAAAATATCTTCTTTTTTTGTTCTTGCCGAAGAAAGTAAGTTCTACTGGTTTGAGGGTGATTAAATGATGATTTTTGGGTGAACTATGGGTGAAATTGGGTGAAATTATGATTTTTTTTGGGGGGTATGGGCCAAAATAGTTCAACAAGATATCTTCTTTTGTGTTCTGCAGAAGATAGAAAGTCCTGCTGGTTTGAAGGTGAGTAAGTGATGATTTTTGAGTGAACTATCCCTTTAAGTGTAAGCTCAAGTCGTATAGGTGCTAATTACAGGATATCTAATGATGCTTATGTAACCTCAGCTGTATTATTTGTTAAAACTTGTCTTGCTGCCATGTAGTGTTGATACCATTTCAAACGGTCCTGTTTAGGATTCCTCGTGGAATGTAAGGAATAGCAAAGCAAACAACGCTGCCGAAACAACATAATGATTGATGCCGCAGTTTAATGCTTGGGACATGTGGCAGAGATTAATTCTCATTTGGCTCTTTGTGTTAACGCTATCTCATGCATCTAAGGAGCCTGCTCATTGTCTCACCGAACAGGCAAGTTTTGAATGATGTGCACTCGCGTCTTTGTCAGTGTATTAGGTGGAATCTCTCGGTCCATTCATGGACAATGTGATGAATGAAACAAGACTCTTCCGGGCTCAGAATATCACACCATCATCCACCATATTGGCACGCGATACAGTGAGATTTAGCGTGTAGGCCCTGCAGGTGCTTTCTGCCCTGTGTTTCCCACACCTGGAAGGGCACCAAAGGGCATGGACACCCTACACGCCTATTCAGCGTCGTGTCTCGCAGGCTCCACCCACTCTATAGGATATACTACTCCGCCAGCGTGCTAACAATGAGCATCGCTATCACTGTCCATCTATTCAGCGTTGGGTGGGACGCACTTATCATAAAGGCTCCTGTCATTTTGATGGCCGTTATCATTGAATACGCCTTCATGAAACCAGACATAAAAAAGACTGCCACCTTGGGAGGCCCTGTTCCGATCCATCTCCAAAGGAAGAGAAAGAGTCGGGGTCAGAACCTCCACTTTTCAGTTGTCATTTATCACGTCAATAGAGACTGTACATTACACGGGATTAATCGGGCTGAATTGAGGCACCTAGAGGAAAAGGATATACGGGGACAGCTTGAAGATCAAGAGATAAAAGAAAATGGTAAAGAAAGAACTATGGGATTTTGAGCCCGTTGAGAGGTGGCCAATCTGGCACGGAGTAGCGGCGCCAGCACCAGCAATATGTCTTTACTGTATTATGAGCCGTGTACTGGAAAGCTCAGTACTGTCATCAGATGTCATCGGAAGGATGTAATTGTACTGCTTCCTCAGGCTTTCGGGTCAGAGATTGCAGAAGCTAAGCGTGTCGGATTTGCGTCCTCGGATGGCCCCGTTGTAGAAATGAGCAAGCTGATGGCATGCAGTCATTATTTGCCTGCCACATGCCTGCAAGATTAGTCTTGTGACTGCAGCGGGAATCGCAGGCCGCGCTGCGCCCACTGTCCTCTCTCTTCATGTGCACTGGTTTGAACATCTCTTTCCGAGAAGGTCACATGGCAGTTAATTTACTGCCATTTATGACATAATTTCTTTGTCACTCGACTTTCTGAACGGATCTTTGTGTTGAAATGGGAGCGTATAAATGATTTGGGGTGGTTTGCTGCAGTCTTTATGATTTTTGGAAAATACTTGTTCTTTTAAAAATAAATCGAGAAAACGTCCTGCTGAAAACACAAGAGGTGCCTTTATACAGCAGTAATGAGAGTTGTTTGGTATTGGTAATAGTAATATCTGGTTCTGAAGTGTTAGAGATTTCCTTTTTATAGTTTGATGATAAAATGTACCTACTAAATAACAAATGTTCTTTTGACATTTTTTTACAAGCATTTTGCAATAAGTAAGCTGAACATTCAGTTAATTGTTCTGGCACTCAGGGGAAGGGGAGTTGGGTGGAAAGAAAGTTATTTTGTTTAAAATTGAAGTTGCAATAAATACTTTAGGAAATTCCTTTAGAATGATGTAACTGTTGTCTCTCAGTTTTTGCCACTACTTAAAGAATTTAGAGCCGTGGAAATTACTTTTTTTTTTTGGAACTTATTCATCAATGCAATAAAACCAAATGCATATAAAACACATTATAAATAATTATACTGCCCTGTTGGAAAACCATCTAGCACGTGTTAGATTTGTAAAAAAAAAAATAATAATAATGTTTTCTATTTTAATGTATTTTAAAATGTAATTTATTCTTGAATTTTAAACAGCCATTACTCAGAGTCACATAATCCTTTAAGAAATTCTGGTTACACTTTATTTCGATAGTCCACTTTAGACATTCTACTAACTATAAGTAACTTTGTAACTAGATGTCAACTACATGTCAACTAATTCTCATTAATTTGCAACTACATGTATACTAACTCTCAGAGTAGACTGTTAGGGTAGGTTTAGGGTTAGTAGAATAAGTTGACAAAGAAAGTGTTAGAAGATATTAAGCAGACAGTCTACTAATACTCTACTAACTGCTAGTTGACATGTAGTTGCAAAGTTACTTACTGTTAATAGAATGTCTAAAGTGGACTATCGAAATAAAGTGTTACCGAAATTCTAATATGCTGATTTGATGCTCAAAATTTTTTTTTTAGTATTATCAATGCTGAACACAGATATGCTGCTTAATATTTTTGTGTGATGTGATACTTTTTTTTTCCAGGATTCTTTTATTATTACAAAGTTCAAAAGGACAGCATTTACTTGAAATAGAAATCTTTGGTTACATTATAAATGTCTTTACTGTCACATTTGATCATTTTAATATCTTTGCGGCAATAAGTGTTAATTTCTTTAAAACAAAAAACTCTTACTGACAAGGATGGGGTTCTTCTACAGTACTTCAGACATGGATGGCTCTGTTGTTGTGCTGTGTGTGTATGTGTGTACATAAAGCTCTTCTTTGTTGACCTTGTAGAGTTATAGTTTCCTTGTGAAATCTTTGAATTAGTCCTCCCTTCCACTGCTTTACACAAAGCAGGCTGTTGTATTCTCAATCAGGAGAGGGTTAAGAAAGTGTCAAATGCATTTGTGACGTCAAAATCTAAAATGTGTCAAGAAAAGCCTGTAGTGTACATTTGAAGCACTAGCTATTTTGTCCCATGTGTGCCATAGTTAATGAATAGTATATTTCATATGGAATTTGAAGTTTTATTCAGTTGATGAATTGAGATATAATTTAAAGGTTCGCTTATGGATAACTGAAATTAATTTAGGATTGATTCTGACTGTGTCTTAAATGGACATTGCAGCTATAGATTTGTTAAAAAGTAGTGTAAATTACAGTGATTCTAGCCTTTAATATTTATTTGTCTTTAACTCCCCGAACCAATTCTGTTTTTTTTTATTTAAGCATATTAGATGTTTTTCCTTTTTAAGTAATTTGAAAATTTTATTTTATTTTACTTTATTTTATATATTTTATTTTATACTTTCCCTTTTTCTTGAGCACTTCTATTCTCATATAATATTTGGTGTATGGTGTATATTTGGTGTATGCTTTTGTATTATGTAAAAAAAAAAAAAAAAAATCATTATTTATATGCCCGTATTAATTTTCTAAGCAACCCAACTGCTCGTGTAGCTCGTGTGCCCTACTTCAACAGAATTTAATTTGTTACTTTGGTTGCCTGTTGAGACATTAAAGATGATTCAATTTACATATGCTTTAAATAGGCCACACCAATATTTTATGTTATTTATGCCATCTTTACCCTTGTACACCCTTGCCTGCATGTCAAGCAGTGACTCATTGACTTGGGATTAATGTGAAGAAACATTATGCTAATTTTCTAGATAGGTCCCATGTCTTGACAAGACCTTGAGGAGCATTTATCTTGTCATTCTTAGAACTAATACATAGTCTTTCATATTAAATCTTTATAGAACAGTGAAAACAAATGGATACAAGGCTGAAAACAATCCGCAGCTTTGTGTCTGTAGATACAATGTATAATCTAGTTCATGGGAATGCATGTTACGGCTCTACTCCCTTAGGTCCCATGTGTCATATTGAATGTTTAGATAAGAAACAAGTGTGATGCCTCATTCTCTGACAAGAGAATACAACATTTTGCAAGTCTTGTGTGTGTTCAACACTGCTTTTAATGAAATGCAGAAATCTGCACACAGAGACGTGTGATTGTGTTTCATGAGATAATGTGTGGCACACCTGTAGCATTGGTTTGGTTTTAAGCCTTCATAAAAGTCCACCTGGCCCAGCTGGTTAAGTGATGTCAAGGTCTTCACAGACTGTTTACTCTTTCTGAGCCTCTGGCCACTCTCTTAAACTTCTCTTGAACACTTCTCTGTAATAACTGGCTGCATTATCTGAGCCAGACACTTGGGTTTAAACTAGGGCTGTGTTTTAATTACATAATGTGCTGATTAGGGTTGGGCGATGTCTACCAAATTGGCATCGGACAATGTCTACAGTGAAACATCGTGATGGACGATGACATCGGGGGGCGGGGTTAGGGGTGTGCCCGAAGCGTGAAACAAATAACGCGTTATAAGGAGCCACTAAAAGGTTAGCCGCTTGCTAGCTGTCACACCCCTGTGGACTGTCGATTGTGGTTTCTCCCTCTGTGTCCTTATTTGGTTGTTCCTGTTCTCATTATCAGTAAATCACCTAATTTTGCTCACCTGTCTGCCCCTCGTTATCTGCCCTATATTAGTTCCTGTCTCTTGTATTCTAGTTTGTCGGTTATTGTGAATGTTACCCCGTGTGTGTGTGTTCTTGACCTGCCTGGATGTTACCTGTTGTGGATATTAAAGTGCTTATTGGAATTCTTGTCGTCTTCGTCATCCCTGCCCCACTCCTTTGTCCTCCTCCTAAGTCCCCCTCCGTCCCTCCCTCTGTCACCACGGCGCGAGGACGCACCTTCCGGGAGGGGGGCGATCTGTCAACCCCTGTGGACTGTCGATTGTGGTTTCTCCCTCTGTGTCCTTATTTGGTTGTTCCTGTTCTTTATTATCAGTAAATCACTTCATTGTGCTCACCTGTCTGCCCCTCGTTATCTGCCCTATATTAGTTCCTGTCTCTTGTATTCTAGTTTGTCGGTTATTGTGAATGTTACCCCGTGTGTGTGTGTTCTTGACCTGCCTGGATGTTACCTGTTGTGGATATTAAAGTGCTTATTGGAATTCTTGTCGTCTTCGTCATCCCTGCCTGTTTCCACACACCGTGACCGTGATACTAGCGGTAGCCTGTTGCATTACAGTACATGAAAGTTACCACTTACCACATACACAGAGTAAGGAGAAATGTCTGATAGGACGATGGCGAATTATTTGCAGATCCTAAGCACCAATGACAAACATCTAATCTTGTCAAATGTGTGGTAAGTACTGCCGCTCCATAGTATAGATTCCTTGTGACCGCGAATCTCAAAAGTGAAAGTGAAACAGAATAACCGACCCAAAAAGAAACGTATAGCGACGTGTTTCCCCTCGTTTGTTTTCCGGTTTTTGTCAGTTTCCATCGCCATCGCCATCAGGAGCGACAGAGCGGATGATCGTCCCGGAGCCTGAGCCCCAAGGATCTGACCAGGTGCGAGAGCCGGCAGCACAAGCGACGGTGGAGACAGCTGTGGACATCGCGGGGGCTACGGAAAGCCCCGCCCACGGCACCCCCGCTGAGGGTGAGCTCACACTGGACTCGGGACTATTAATCGACTTGGATACTGAAATACTCTTCACTCCATCTTCATCTGTACTGTCGGATTGGCAAGATGTCCCACCCAACCTCCCTCTCCCACCACCTCTCATAGACTTGTTTC
>NW_015626394.1:1044141-1048497 GCF_001515625.1 Sinocyclocheilus rhinocerous
TTGCAACTGTCGCTTTGTCGCGTCAAGTGTAGACAGACTTTTAGCGCAGCGGGGCGCGGCACGACAACTGTGCGTCCGGTGTAGACACGGTCAGGCAGTGTCTGCTCAATTACAAATAATTTATATTAAAAAAAAAAAAAACCTAAAACAGCGGCATTACAAGATGGAAATATAGACTAGAAAATATATTTATTTGCCCGAAGCGTGAAACAAATAACGCATTATATGGAGCCACTAAAAGGTTAGCCGTTTGCTAGCGGTAGCCTGTTGCATTACAGTACATGAAAGTTCACTTACCACATACACAGAGTAAGGAGAAATGTCTGATAGGACGATGGCGAATTATTTGCAGATCCTAAGCACCAATGACAAACATCTAATCTTGTCAAATGTGTGGTAAGTACTGCCGCTCCATAGTATAGAGTCCTTGTGACCGCGAATCTCAAAAGTGAAAGTGAAAGTAAAATGAGAGCGCACAAACGAAAGCGGTTTCAATAGCGATGTCAGCTTAACATCGTGATGTCTGTCTGGCATCGTCTATCAGCCCAACCCTAATGCTGATAATTTAATCAAATTTGTTGTTGATGAATCACATGTATAAATATTTGCAGAGAAAAGCTGCCAAATGAAAACAAGATTGAAGTCAATATATTGTGTTTTTCTTCTTTATTAAAAAATTGAACATATACTATTTTGTTCAGAAGTTTGTAAGATTTTTAAAAATCTCTTAAGCTCACCAAGGCTGCATTAATTCGATCAAATATACAGTAAAAATGGTAATATTGTTAAATATGATTAGAATTTTTTATTATTATCAGTGTTGAGAATAGTTGTGCTTTTTGTGGAAACTGTGATTTTTTTTTAAGTTTAAAAGAACAAGAACAGTTTATTGAAATAGGAATCATAAGCTTTCGTAAGCTTATATATGTGTTAACTGTCACTTTTGCTCTGCTTAATGCATCCTTGCTGAATAAAAGTATTAATTTATTTAAAAACGAACAAACAATCGCAATCTACTTGTATTTTGTCAACACATTTTTTAAATTGTTGCTCTATATACTTATGAATCAAATCGACATCTTTAGCCAGTGAATCACATTTTGCTGTATTTCAGCATCTTCAGACATCTTGTGATCAAATCATTTTTATGGTGGCACTTCAAATGAATAAGTGGTTTTTAATAATAATAATAAAAAATTTAATAATAATTAATCACAGGGAATTAAAGAGATAGTTCACCAAAAAATAAAAACGGTCACGATTCACCCACCCTCATGTCATTCCAAATGACTTTTTCTTCTTCTTCTGTGGAACGTGAAGGAAGATATTTAAAAAAATGTCTCATGTCTTCTTTTCTGCTCCACAGGAAAAAAAAAAGTCATACAGGTTTTGAACTACATGATGATGAACTAACAGCCCTAGTTTAAATAGTCTATTTTCATTTATTTTGGCCTTTGACATAATTTTCTCCTCATTTTATTCAGGCTTTGGATATTGCATCAAAAATACAGGGAAAAATCGTGGCCTTATGGTTAGAGAGTCGGACTCGTAACCCAAAGGTTGTGGGTTCGAGTCTCGTACCGGCAGGGATTGTAGGTGGGGGGAGTGAATGTACAGCGCTCTCTCCCACCTTCAATACCACGACTGAGGTGCCCTTGAGCAAGGCACCGAATCCCCAACTGCGCCCCGGGCACCACAGCAAAAATGGCTGCCCACTGCTCCGGGTGTGTGTTCACGGTGTGTGTGTGCACTTTGGATGGGATAAATGCAGAGCCGAGTACTCAGAGTATTAAACTCTATAGAGTGATTTCCTCATCCTCATGTTGTTCCAAAGATTTTTTTCTTTAATTCCGAGTATGGGTCACCATACTTGGCCACATGTCACTTCACATCTTCTCCATATATTTGAATAATCACAAAGTGAACAATTAGTCATTTAAATTAAAAGCCATGCGCTATAATCATAATTATGATGTTGATAATAGACATTGTTACATGCGTTCGGTGAATCCTCATGTGTCAGTTGCAGTCATTGGTCAAAACGGAGGATTGTTTGCTTGTGATGTTAGAGGCGTCTTGGCCTTGATGACCTCTTTTTTGTTTGTTTTTTTCCCCTTGGCCCCTAATAAGTCTTGCTTCTGCAGCAGTAACAGAATGGTCAAACATATGTCAAGGGTAATCAATGTCCAAATGCACCTGACCTGATATAATCCCCTTTGAAAGGGGCTTCCAACTGTTTACTATTGTTAACAATGAGTACACCGCTAAAGGAGCTTCACATTGTGAAAATAGTTTATTAGAGCACTTTACCACCACATAAAGTGTCTCACAAGCTTCAGAAGATTAAAAAACTGGCCTTAAAGGGATAGTGCACTCAAAAACTTGTCATCATTTACTCACCCACATGTTGTTCTTTGTTTTTGTTCGTATAATGAAAGTAAATGAGGTCTAATGTTGTTTTGGACCCTCATTGTGTAGACAAAAACATTTCTTCAAAATATCTTATTTTGTTTTCCTAAGAAGAAAAAAATCTTTGGAACAACATGAGGATGAGGAAATCACTCTATAGAGTTTAATTTTTCAGGTGAACTACTCCTTTAAATGCTAAGAAATGGAATAGGAAAAGTATAAATGTTTATGCATTGAATTCTCCTTGAAATTCTTTGGAAGCCCATTTCTGTCAACTTTTATTTTTTTTATATATATATATTTTTTTATATCTCCAAACTCATTTCTAAGTTTATTCAACAAAAGTCAGAACTGCAAGATATAAACTCGGAATTCTGACCTTTTTTTCTCACAATTGTATGTTTATATCTCACAATTCTGACTTTTTTTCCTCTTAATTCTAGTTTACATCTCGCAATTCTGTTTTTTTTTTTCTGCCACTGAATAAAAAATGAAAAAAGGTCATTGCGACTTTTTATCAAAAGTCAGAATTGCAAGATATAAAATGTTTTCTTGCAATTGCAGGTTTGTGCCTCACAAATGTGTTATCTCACAATTCTGAGTTTATACCTTGCAATTATGAGTTATATCTTGCAATTTTGACTTTATTTGTAATTATGTGAAGAAAAAAACAGAATTGTGAGATATTAACTCGTAATTGCAGGGAAAAAAGGTCTGAGTTATTAGATAAAAAGTCACGATTACCTTTTTTATTTGTTTATTTTGTGGCGGAAAATGCCTTCCATGAAATACACCGGTTATGTTCTTTGAAGCATGTAAAATCAACTCGGTGCACTGGAAGTGAATCAGCAAGAAAGGTCCTTGCTTTCGCAAGGGGTCAGAAAGCAATATTGAGGTGTGTGAGTTGCTCAAAACGCACGCCTCCCGAAACGAGCACTATCACAGACTCCCACATCGCTCATTGGCCATGCTATGCCTCATGTCAGCCTCCATTATCGTTCCACACCAACTTACATGGTCCCACCCCCACCACTAGCCAGGTTTTGAGGGGGTTGGGGTGACAGACCGACCTTGCGTGTCCACTAACGGTCACTTTAATGCACTGGGGGTCAAGGGATTAGACCGGGAGAGCTCACCTCTCTCACACCACACTGATAATGTGAATGAGGTCAGTGTCGAAGAGGGAACTAGCGGAGCCTACATCTCTTAGGGCAGCAGCAGTCATGCAGAACTCACAAGTGAACACACAGAGTATGAGCTCATAGGATTAGGTCACGGAATAAGGTCAGGACACCTCTGTGACAAGGCTTGGAATCTCTTAAACCTGTTCTATTGACAAAAAAAATTTTTTTTGTCACAACGATGGTTGTTAGGCAAACAGATTTTACTTGAATTCTGTAGTTTAGCTCTTAGGACTTTTAAGTCATTAGTGAGAAAAAAAAATCATGTTCATGTTCAAAACTTGACTGTAATTTAAGCCGAAGTATTTTTCCATATCAAAGGTGTAATACTTCACTTGTTATCCCTGGCATACGCCACAACAAATACTTAGCTCATTGTTCATTCAATGTGTTTTACCAATCATACAAGACTACATGATCTTGCCCTATAGCTATCAACATATTGGTAATCCCCTTTGAAATATATGATATGGGCTTCAAACATGCCTGCTGTTGGAGAGGCAAGTCTCTTATGATAATACAGAACAAAAACACAAACAGTCATTTTCAGGGCTGACATAAACAGCAATATCATGTCTTGTTAATACATGCCGGAAAATAACACTGTGAGAACATAGCTCAGTATTGCATAGGACATGACATAACTGGTAGCCTAACTGGTTTGTGTGTGTGTGTGTGTGTGTATATATATATATATACATACACACACACACACACACACACACAAACACACACACACACACATATATATATATATATATATATA
>NW_015626394.1:1048524-1062876 GCF_001515625.1 Sinocyclocheilus rhinocerous
AGCACCACACCTGTTTTTTAATTAAAAAAAAAAAAGTTGTAACTGCTGTACAGTTACAAAGCTGTTGTTACGGTGTTTTTGATCAAATCAATGTCACCTTGGTTAGCATAGGAGAGTTTTTCTTTCTTCAAAAAATAAAAAATTTTACTGACCTCAAAATATAACTTCACACATTTATTATATAAATATACATAAATGTATGTATTATATTATATTATATTATATTATATTATTATCAATAAAATGACTTGGGATCAAAACTGTCTGTTTGGCTGACCAATGGAAAAACCTGAAACCTGTTTGAAAAAAATCCCTTTTTTTTTTTTTGCTTTTTTGTGGTTCTGCACGTTAAAGGTGCAGAAATAACTTTTTTTTTTTATTTTACTAACCATCACTGAATTAACTAGTCACAAGTGGATGTTTTTGACTGTTATGCATACTTTATGGAAGGAACAGCCCTGTTCACCCTGGGAATTTAGCTTCATATGCATTGAAACGAAGAGATGTTGGCGAGGAAGAGGGTCTGATTGGGGATCAGGGACAGCGAAAGAAAGAGAAAGGAGAGGGAATGTCTTGAATAGAGTGAGGGGCTGATGGCTTGTCCTTTCAGTCATGTTCTTTGTTCTCTTCAGAGCGGCTTATGTTCTCCGACTCCACTCATGACAATCAACAGGGGACTGACCATGTACAAGAGTGACCTGCTTCTCTCCTGTCCATCTGTTTGAACTACTGATAAATAACTCTGATCAGGGTTAATGCACTGCTCCGTGCCGATTCATTACGTGGGTTGTGCGACAATCAGTATTTATTTTACTTTTATTGATTATTTATTTTTCCCCCTAGGTTTTGATATTGACAAGGTTGTAAACAGAGGGGCAGTTAAAGGTAGGGCTTAAACGATTAGTCGACATTATCGACAAGGTCGACAATAAAAAATTGTCGACAAATCTTTTTGTTGTCGAGTAGTCGTTTGATCTCATATGACCTAATGTAAGAACCTGCAATAATGCGGTTTGACCAGTGTGGCGCTGTAGCACAAGACTGTAATTCAGCCCTCCTGGATGCAATTCAAGAGAAGAAGACACAGCGCTTCAGAGCAAACGCATCCAAACCTGAAGCTGTTGAGCGGCGTTTGGATGAATATGTAAATATATGCTGCGTGCTTTCCTCTCAGTAACAAAATAAACAACAAAAACTGACCGCAGTGTGAAAGCAGCAGTTAAGAACGCATCTGATTACAGCTATTTGGATGTTACACGAGCTCTGCAGTCACTCCAGTAAAGTCCAGTCACGTCACGCCACGTTTATTTATAGAACTTAGTACTTTGTGCAATAGATAGCCTTAAATCAAGCAGCTTTACAGTATTAAACATGAAAAACCAGAGTCAGTGTCGCTTTCAGTTAGAATTACAACTTGATTTTCTAATATAAAGCAGCTCTCCAGTGTGGAGCTAGCTAATGATCAACACGCATTACATTACGTATTTCATGGCACACTCGTTTTATGCGTATTTGGCGCCACCTATTGTTGTGGGTGTATTATTGACATGTCAAAGTCTAGACCCTGAATATAAGACGACCGCGTTTTTTCAGATGTATTTCCAAGAAAAAAATATCGTCTTATATTCGGGACAATACGGTAATTGCAAAAGCTGAATAATCAATAAATGTCTACTGATTAATCAGTGAAATAGTCGACGATGAGTCGATTAATCATTCGAATAATCGTTCGATTAATCGATTATCAAAAGAATCGTTTGTTGCAGTCCTAGTTAAAGGCATGTCGAGTTTTTACTACAAGATTTGTTAAATCACCATTTCTGTAAGCCCCAAGGTAAACTGAATGGCATGAGCCATTCATTGAGGACTACTGCTTGGGCTTCTTAATACAAAACTGTTTTCAAATAAGGAATCTGCCTACTACTCTTTGAGATAAAACTTTAAGAATTGAGAGGGGTTTCTAAGAAAGCAATGCAACTACTAATTCTATAATGCATCTGAAAATGTACACCTTGTAATACATTATAACTGCAACTTTTATTTCATTTATTATTTTGATCTCATTTGAATAATTTATTCAGGAAACTAAAGCGGTATGTAGAGGCTGACCCCTAAATAGGGCTGCATTCTTTGGCTCTGGTTGAGTCTCTTCTTTAAGCTTGTGAAACATGTGAGCCTGTGGCATTGTGCTTTATCTGATTAAACATGTGCTGCAAACGTTCACTCAGAGGAACACAATTCTAAGCTGTTGTATGTGCTTCTTGAGCGTTGGGTGGACAGCATGCATGAAACTGAGCAGTTATTGGCATATACACCTTGTTATTATTCTGTCAGATGGTATTTATAGTCATGTCCCTTTTTTCGTTCTTCATAAAGGAGCGGTTGTGTTATAACCTTGCTCTCTTGCTCCTGTGTGTCCCCATGTTTGTTTTAACTGCAGTTCACTGTGTTTGGGTTATGGATTGTAATTTTATAATAGATGTTTGGATAGCCTCAGCTTCTTACACACAAGTAACTCTCTGGCTTATAGAGTTGTTTAACGTACCAGCTTGACAAGCTTACTTGGTCATATTTCTCTACATTTAGCTGCCTTAACAGAAATATAAACAAAAACTTTAGCAAAAAAATTGCTTAAGCATATTTTTTTGGTCTCATAATGTAAAACAGTGTTATAGGCCAACATATCGTTCAAAAGTTTAACATCATTACAATTTTGTTTCCTTTTTTAAGAAATTAATATTTTCATTCAGAAAAGAATGAAAATAATCAAAAGTGAAACACATTTACATTATTAAAAGAATATATATAATAATTTCAGATAAATAAAATCAAAAACAAATCACGATTTCCACAAACAATATTAAGCAGCACTGTTTTCAATTGATATACAGTACAGTAATTGTAAGAAATGTTTTTAGAGCACCAACTCATTATATTAATTAATTTTTGAAGGATCGTGACACTAAAAAATGAAGTAATGGCTGGTGAAAATTCAGCTACGCTTTCACAGGAATATACTTTATAATATATAAAATCACAATTTTACTGTTATTATTTAACATTACTATTATAATCAAATAATTCCAGCACTGGTGAACTATAGAAGACTTCTTTCAAAAACATTTTTAAAAAATCTTTACTTATTATTATTATTATTATTATTTACTTATTTATTATGACTATTATTATTATTCGTTTATTTATTTATTTTTTTTTTATTTTTTTTTTACTTGAATATTGATGGAGCAGCACAATTGGTGTGAAAATCTTAGTACTTTTAGACGTGCAATGTGATGAGCTCATGGATCAAGACGATTTTGCAGCGCATAGCGACAAGCAGGTGTTTATAAAGTGCTATAGTGGATTCTCTTGCTATTTAGTGCTGTGAGAAAAAATGAAATCAAAAGACCTTTACCCCAGGGGGCCTTTAGCCCTGTAGTACCCTATACATATATAAAATAACTTATTCATATTCACTTTGTATCCCCGTGTGTCTGTGGTTATGATACTGCAGCAAGGTCAAAGTGTTTTGCGTGATATCCCTCCCTCTGTCCCTCCTCCCAAACATTGCCCAGTTCCCATCCTCTGTGTTTTTAAATAGTGCCACATTCCCTCTAGAGTTGTAATGGAATGAAAGTGGCTATGAACTGTTAGCATTCCTAAGTAAGTCTTCTAATTTTTAGAAAATGCTTGCACTTTTCACCTTCATAGGAGTTGCACAAGGCTAAACTTCAGGAATCCAAGGTCTATAAAGAGGCCAAACGATAATGTGTTCTTTTATGAATGGCATTGGACATCTTTCTATTTCATGGTGTTCAATTAGCACTAGAAAATGGCTTGTTGTTTGGTAATATCATGAATAGAGTTAAACTAAATAACTAACAAACTAAATAAACACTGCAGCTGAAAACAGGAAAAGAAGAAGAATTGGAAAAAATAATGATAGGCAACAACAAAGTGTCCAGACCCTCAATTTAGTGCTAATCCTAAAGTCTGAAAATGCTCATTTACCTTATATGATTAAACCCTGAGAGGATCCAGATGTCAGTGTTTGTGGTGTTTCATCTCTTTTGAACAGACAGTTTACTTTTGTGCTTTATGCCTCTCTGTCTATTCAGCTCATATGAGACAATAGCGGTTTTGTTTGACAAAAGCAATGCTGTCTTAGTGAAGAGAGGAAAAGCGGATACGGTTCCATTTATTGAACAAAAAAAAAAACAGCTGTTCAAATTCAATGTAGAGCAACTGAAAAATAATGATCAGCAGCAGTGCACATCAAGAAGGGAAAACATTTCATTATATTAAGAAGTGAAAAGAAAATTAGGTCTACTTAAATTTTTTTAAAGCTGTTGAGAAATCATGCTTAATAGTATTGCTGAATTTTAAATTCTGATTGGTTGAAGCCGCATGACGGTTGTCACAAAGTATCAAACGAACCGATTTAATTTGGAGGCATAAGCAAATAATATTTCCCAGAAAAAAATATATTGGGAAATGTGATTGAATTCGTGTTAAAATCTACATTACATTACGTATTTCATGGCACACTCGTTTTATGCGTATTTGGCGCCACCTATTGTTGTGGGTGTATTATTGACATGTCAAAGTCTAGACCCTGAATATAAGACGACCGCGTTTTTTCAGATGTATTTCCAAGAAAAAAATATCGTCTTATATTCGGGACAATACGGTAATTGCAAAAGCTGAATAATCTATAAATGTCTACTGATTAATCAGTGAAATAGTCGACGATGAGTCGATTAATCATTCGAATAATCGTTCGATTAATCGATTATCAAAAGAATCGTTTGTTGCAGTCCTAGTTAAAGGCATGTCGAGTTTTTACTACAAGATTTGTTAAATCACCATTTCTGTAAGCCCCAAGGTAAACTGAATGGCATGAGCCATTCATTGAGGACTACTGCTTGGGCTTCTTAATACAAAACTGTTTTCAAATAAGGAATCTGCCTACTACTCTTTGAGATAAAACTTTAAGAATTGAGAGGGGTTTCTAAGAAAGCAATGCAACTACTAATTCTATAATGCATCTGAAAATGTACACCTTGTAATACATTATAACTGCAACTTTTATTTCATTTATTATTTTGATCTCATTTGAATAATTTATTCAGGAAACTAAAGCGGTATGTAGAGGCTGACCCCTAAATAGGGCTGCATTCTTTGGCTCTGGTTGAGTCTCTTCTTTAAGCTTGTGAAACATGTGAGCCTGTGGCATTGTGCTTTATCTGATTAAACATGTGCTGCAAACGTTCACTCAGAGGAACACAATTCTAAGCTGTTGTATGTGCTTCTTGAGCGTTGGGTGGACAGCATGCATGAAACTGAGCAGTTATTGGCATATACACCTTGTTATTATTCTGTCAGATGGTATTTATAGTCATGTCCCTTTTTTCGTTCTTCATAAAGGAGCGGTTGTGTTATAACCTTGCTCTCTTGCTCCTGTGTGTCCCCATGTTTGTTTTAACTGCAGTTCACTGTGTTTGGGTTATGGATTGTAATTTTATAATAGATGTTTGGATAGCCTCAGCTTCTTACACACAAGTAACTCTCTGGCTTATAGAGTTGTTTAACGTACCAGCTTGACAAGCTTACTTGGTCATATTTCTCTACATTTAGCTGCCTTAACAGAAATATAAACAAAAACTTTAGCAAAAAAATTGCTTAAGCATATTTTTTTGGTCTCATAATGTAAAACAGTGTTATAGGCCAACATATCGTTCAAAAGTTTAACATCATTACAATTTTGTTTCCTTTTTTAAGAAATTAATATTTTCATTCAGAAAAGAATGAAAATAATCAAAAGTGAAACACATTTACATTATTAAAAGAATATATATAATAATTTCAGATAAATAAAATCAAAAACAAATCACGATTTCCACAAACAATATTAAGCAGCACTGTTTTCAATTGATATACAGTACAGTAATTGTAAGAAATGTTTTTAGAGCACCAACTCATTATATTAATTAATTTTTGAAGGATCGTGACACTAAAAAATGAAGTAATGGCTGGTGAAAATTCAGCTACGCTTTCACAGGAATATACTTTATAATATATAAAATCACAATTTTACTGTTATTATTTAACATTACTATTATAATCAAATAATTCCAGCACTGGTGAACTATAGAAGACTTCTTTCAAAAACATTTAAAAAAAATCTTTACTTATTATTATTATTATTATTTACTTATTTATTATGACTATTATTATTATTCGTTTATTTATTTATTTATTTTTTTTTTTTTTTTTACTTGAATATTGATGGAGCAGCACAATTGGTGTGAAAATCTTAGTACTTTTAGACGTGCAATGTGATGAGCTCATGGATCAAGACGATTTTGCAGCGCATAGCGACAAGCAGGTGTTTATAAAGTGCTATAGTGGATTCTCTTGCTATTTAGTGCTGTGAGAAAAAATGAAATCAAAAGACCTTTACCCCAGGGGGCCTTTAGCCCTGTAGTACCCTATACATATATAAAATAACTTATTTATATTCTCTTTGTATCCCCGTGTGTCTGTGGTTATGATACTGCAGCAAGGTCAAAGTGTTTTGCGTGATATCCCTCCCTCTGTCCCTCCTCCCAAACATTGCCCAGTTCCCATCCTCTGTGTTTTTAAATAGTGCCACATTCCCTCTAGAGTTGTAATGGAATGAAAGTGGCTATGAACTGTTAGCATTCCTAAGTTAGTCTTCTAATTTTTAGAAAATGCTTGCACTTTTCACCTTCATAGGAGTTGCACAAGGCTAAACTTCAGGAATCCAAGGTCTATAAAGAGGCCAAACGATAATGTGTTCTTTTATGAATGGCATTGGACATCTTTCTATTTCATGGTGTTCAATTAGCACTAGAAAATGGCTTGTTGTTTGGTAACATCATGAATAGAGTTAAACTAAATAACTAACAAACTAAATAAACACTGCAGCTGAAAACAGGAAAAGAAGAAGAATTGGAAAAAATAATGATAGGCAACAACAAAGTGTCCAGACCCTCAATTTAGTGCTAATCCTAAAGTCTGAAAATGCTCATTTACCTTATATGATTAAACCCTGAGAGGATCCAGATGTCAGTGTTTGTGGTGTTTCATCTCTTTTGAACAGACAGTTTACTTTTGTGCTTTATGCCTCTCTGTCTATTCAGCTCATATGAGACAATAGCGGTTTTGTTTGACAAAAGCAATGCTGTCTTAGTGAAGAGAGGAAAAGCGGATACGGTTCCATTTATTGAACAAAAAAAAAAACAGCTGTTCAAATTCAATGTAGAGCAACTGAAAAATAATGATCAGCAGCAGTGCAAATCAACAAGGGAAAAGATTTCATTATATTAATAAATGAAAGAAGAAAATTGTGTCCAGTTGATAACATTTAAAGCCATTTATAAATCATGCTCAATGCATCATTGGATTTTTAATTCTGATTGGTTGAAGCTGCATTACAATTGTCGCAAAGTAGATGTAATTGGAAGCATAAGCAAATAATATTGTCCAGAGGAAAATGTAATACGCAAAATTTGCTTTTCATAACTCAATAGTTCATATTATCAACTTAATTAACTTAGACGTTTCTCCGATTAATGTTGACAGCATATCTCAGATTATTTAATCCAGGAAGAACTTGTTGAGATATGTGAGTGAATTCATATTGAAAACTATGACATTTGATTGACTTTAGTATATTGACAAATCTGAGCAAATGTGAGTCATTGTTGATGAGAGACATGGAAATTTTTTACAGTTTTTACAGGAGAAAGATCTAAATTTAGGTGAAATGGGTCCATTCACTGTCTATTAAATTTAATTGTTGTCAGGGAGAAGTAATGCAGTTATCATGCTTTCACTTCATTTCAATCAGATGTTTTTTCCCTAAATTAATCTCCTTTAGATACATAAAAAGACATATGTTAGAGTATTGAGTTGCATGAATGTGGTTCTCGCACTAAAGTTAATTTGGCATTAAAAGAATCTGATAAGAGATGTTTGAGTTAATACTGAATTCTCTGAGCACACTGTGAGACATTGTAGAAACTGCAGAGACACATGCCAAATTTGAGATTTTTCAGTAGAAAAATCTGAGAAGCTGTAGACTGGCTACAATCACCAATTTTCTCTCCATTTAGACATATTCTGTGAATGAGAAACAGTTGTGGTAGGAGATTTTTAAGAATCCATTTTTAAAGATATTGAGGTTGGAACATTACTTCTGCCAGCAAATACATTTGTCATCTTCTCATCATATCACGTGTAAAAAGATTGTTCTTATCAAGACTTATCATAGGGGCTGGGCAAAGAGCAGAGGATCCTTCCTCTGAAGATAAATTCCATTTGCTCACCTGCCAGGCTTTACAATGAAGAGAGACCAACTACCATTCATAAACAACTAGGAGATCAGTGGTGTTGGGCAGGTTGTTCAAAGCTGGGTCAAAGCACACATATCTATTGAGGAGAGATGAACCAGGTGTTGGCTACCTCAGAAAGCCTGTTGTATGTGGGTCATGAGGGTTATTTTCTGCATCTATTCAGTCAGTCCCTCTTAATCACACCTGGATTTGTTAGCACCACCAGGATCCACATTATCATGGAAAGATCAAGGGAGAGTTTATGGTCAAAAGTCTGCATGGTCAAGACCACATGTGCCTTAGAAGTATCTGACATACAATAGTACTCCACACAAGTCTTCATTGTAAGAGAAGTGGGATGTTTAGCAGCCTTAAAATGCAGCGTAATTTCCTCTTCAATCATTAATGAAACATTTCCTCACTGTCTTCGCTATGAAACACCATATGACTTATGAGAGTGTTTTACAGAAGTTCTCCATGTCGTATGCCTCTTTCAGCCAAACCTCACCTATATTCCTCATATCTCTCATTTAGATGCTGAAAACCTCAGCAAACACAACACAGAGCTGTAGCGTTTGATTAATGCGTCTTTTATTGACATGCTCCCTCACATGTGGTTTGGCTATTGTATCACATGTGGTTAACCATGATACAGTAGGCCTTACATAAAGCAGGATGCAAGGCTCCAGCAGCAGACGGTGGCCTGTTTTAATCCTATTTATGACATTGTCGTCCTCTAATAAAAGGGCATCATATATGAGTCTGTCATTATTATGTTTTCTGCTCCTTACGTAAGAATAAAAGCCCTTGAAACTAAACAGGCCTTTGTGGGGAGCTTTCAGGTCCTATTAAGAAGTGTCTTGACAAAACCATGACTAAAGAAGTCTTTGTCAGGAAAGGTTTGACTTTTTTTTTTTTTTTTATACAGATGGTGATATTTTCCCATACTTTATTGGATATACTGATATATGGATTAGGGCTGGGCGATAGTTTGATAACGATAATTATCGCGATATAATTTTCCTCGATAAAACTATATGAAGAGTTCGATAAATGTTCGATATAATGTTTATGCACCAAAAGTGGAATGAAACAGCGTGACTCGTTTGAATCGAGCCACACGGACCGTTTATCCGTTTATCCACGCGGACCGTTTATCCAAATGGACCGAGGCCTGCGGCCTCATGCCTACGGCCAAATCACAGCCATGCCGATATACAGCCATATCTCACGTCTACTTGTGTGATATTGCTCATATACACACACTATTAGAATATATACTATATATACTAAAATTATTATTAGACCAATTTAATACAAAACTCTGCATTTAAGTACTAAAAATTTGCAATATTATGTAGACATTTGTTATATATAGAGTTGCTAATGATTTTAGCCTTCAGATTTTATTTGCCCGTGGCATTTTAGACCTGTCAGACTCCGCATTTCCACATAGAATTTATTGTTTGGTCGTAGAGGTCATATTACTGAATCTACTGTCTAGTGTTGACCTAAGCACAGACTGTGACACTCAGGCCAGAGTTCATAAAATGAGTAGGAGCTTTTGAAGATAACAGCTGAATGTGCTGTTTCATGAAATATTTCAGCTCAGGGATATTATGCTAGAATTCTTGACACATATCTCTGCTGCCACATGATATGTGTCCAGAAATATTGTTTTGGCTTAGAGCAAATCTTTTGATAGTGATCTTATCGAAACCTGATTTGCAGAGCACAACACTTCTAGTGTATTGGTTTGTTGACCAGGATTATGTTCATTTACATATTCTCAAAGAGGTGGATTAGAATGATCCCTAAACAACATGGATCAAGAACCTTGTCAGGAACTCTCAGAACTAACACTGATAATGCACACTTATTGACACTCACTTTGTGCTTGTCATTGACCTGTGTGGACACAAGCATGTCCAGGGATGTGACCCGGATATGGTCAAGGGTGTGTCAGAGGGCACAGGAATGTGAGAGGAATGTGCCCTGTTGCTGAAGGCCATGTTCCAGATGCATTAACAAAAAGCATTATAATAAAAAGCCTTTGACTGCCAGCCTGCAGCATCAGGGTGATTCATTTGAAGGATTTGCTGTTGTTTCCAGCTGAGGTTTTGCTATTAAGGCAAATGGTGCAAAATGGCATAAAATGAGCTTGTAAAGCTCACCACATTAGAACAGTGGAGAGTGTTGACATAGTCCCTGTTGATCTTTACAAGCGAATGCAGAAATATGTGCACAGAGAAGCAATGCAACACCCGCTGAGTGCAACGATAGAGCTTGAAAGATCAAAGACAATTTTTAATATAACTCCGACTGGATTCGTCTGAAAGAAGAAAGTCATATACACCTAGGATGCATCGGGGGTGAGTAAAACGCAGCCTAATTTTCATTTTTGGGTGAACTAACCCTTTAAGCCAAAATTGCATGTGTGGGCTGTTTTAACTGAAATAAACTTGCACTGACTGATCTTAAAATATGTCAGATTCATTGTTTTGTCTCAAGATGCACACAAGTAATGTTTTTATCTAAGGCATATTTCTAAAAATTACTGAAATGTCCTAATTGAACTATGGCCTAATCCTGGCTTAACCTATGCCCTGTCTGTGAAACCGGGCCTTAGTGTTTTAAGTTAAACTTATTTCAGTTAGTAGTTCAGTTATTTCATCTAATGATATTTTATTTCAACTTTATTTCATTTATCAAGACAATTTTTAATAGCTTCAGTTAACGATAACAACACTGTTTTAAAGTTGACTGACATTTATTTATTGAAAAACTTATAGTCACAGCTGTGGCCACCATTAATGAATTTTAAAATTTTGGATTCTATTTTTTTTTTAATCCAAAAGCTATTTAATAGATCAATTCTAAAACATCAATAACCATTCTGTTTCAGTGTCTGTATTTCCTGTACTGTTTTATGGGTAACAGTGAGGTTTGTGCACACACACATAGCTCATTTTCATTGACACAGCAGGTAGCACCTTTCCATAAAAAAAAGTGTCTCACACGGCTTCGGGGGGGTGAACAAAGGCCTCCTGTAGCGAATCAATGCGTTTTTGTAAGAAAAATATCCATATTCAAAACTTAATAATCACTTTAATCTAGCTTGCGCCATCAGTTGTACACAGAAGCAGTTCCGGGAGTATGGGGTCAGCGTTGCGCATGCGCCGGTGAGTCTCGTGAAAACCAACGTTTGTTAACAGGATCAAAGGAAGCAAAGTTTCCTTACTTTAGCAAACGAAAACCAGTCTCCTCTTAGCTTATATCGAAATCATCCGACATTCTTCTTTATAAATCCTCATTTTGTACTTCTAATTAGTGACCGTTGTCTATGAAATCGGAGGTAAAATGACTAAAACTTGAACTAAAATTAAAACAAAAATAGTTAGTGTAAAAATAAAATCTAATATATTAATAAATACTATAAAAATATATAAATAATACTAAAATAACTGCTTCAAAAGACTGAATATTTTTGAATGTTATGCACAAGTTGTATAGACTTTTTTTGGAGAGTTTGACAGTTGGCCTCATCCGCTTTCATTGTATGGAACAGAGCAGCTTTTGATAAACTTCTTGGTGTTCAACAAAAGAAAAATACAAGTCATACAGGTTTGGAACAACATGGGTATGAGCAAATGATTACATGATGATAGTTGTGTAAGTCTATAACTGATTCATTTTGATTTGAAGTAATGGTCCTTTGTTTTGTCTGTGCGCAGTATTGATTGATGTCTTGATTACCACAGTCGGGCTGCATGTAACCAGGTACCTGCTGTGTGCTATGCAGCCCTAGTGTCTTGTGAGGCCCTTGCTCCGTTTTTACCAGCCTTGAGCACTGAGCCGTTGTTTGACTTGGCAGAAATTGGGCCCTCCCAGGAGCCATACCACAAAGGAGGTTCTGTTATTCACAGGAGAGCTTATTGTTGAAAAATTACCCGGAGGGGAGAAAAGAGCATGACAGAATACTGCATGAATTATTTTTAGCCAGTGATATCTCCTTGGCTGGGCCAAACACAGATTGGTCTCTGGTGGGCACTTAGAAATAAAAATGAATCAACTGCCATTGTCAGTTTTGGGTTCATTTGATTGGTTGGTCCAGTTTATTCTTGATTATCCTATATAGTATATGAAGTGATTTCCAGGATTTACAGTTCTGTGCATTCACATTAGACTAGACTACATTTTTATAATCGATCAAGAAGCATTATGCGTTTTCTTGCACAATAAGAAACAATGGTCAATACAGTTCCTTTTTTTTCCAAACTCAGATAATGTGTTACATTTAATTAGTATATACATGGTGTCATTTCAAAAGTAATTTCTACTGTTGGTTGAGCCAAACTTCACTGTATATTTTCCCAAAATTGTATTATTTCCTTATGATAATACCAATTTCTGAAATGTTTTTTTTGAACTTATCCATTATAAAATTAGTTAAATAGTACTTATTTGTTATTTGCTTCTTTTATGTTAATAGATTTTGAGGTGATTTATTTATTATGTACAAGCTTTAATCCAATTTTCATCAATAGTGCATACAGCTGTTAAATTAAATTTCATAAGTGCCACTTAAAGATATCATATCTTTAAAAAAAAAGGTATTTATTGTATACAGTTCAATGAAAAACCTTTAACATCCATGGAAATTTTCCGTTGCACAAAGCGTTCTGTCTTATTGGAAAAGGGTACTTAGTCTCAGTGAAAGATTCTTAAAATTGAAAAAAAAAAAACCCAGGGTTAAGATTCTCTTACTGAAAGGTTTGTTGGGCAGCCCAGCATGGTTCTTCTATGGCATCGCTGTGAAACCCCCCTTTTGGATCCTTTGTTTTTTTGTTACTCATGGTTTGGATTCCCAATGTGTCTGAAGTTTTCCATATAATGTGAGACACTGCTGTTTTCTAAGATAAAACAAGGATCAAATGTAATTCTGTTTGTTTCTTCAGCGCCTAATTATTTTGGCATCCATCATCTAAACCTCATCTAAACAGGAAGGGAAACTTACACGAATAACCCACAGTGATGCACTCAAGTCTTCTCCGTCTGGTTTGCTGCCATTCCAGAGAGAGGCCTTAAAGTGACTCTTTTGTCAACATTAGAGAGGTTCTGGTTTTTAAAAGTGTCAAGATCAAAAGGTATTTCTAACAATACATGTTTTTCTTATTGCTGAAGAGACCATAAGCTTTTAATGTTGCAAAGCAATTACTGTAATTAAGAACAAGCTTTACAACTCTTGGATCTCTCCAGAGGCTTTGAGGAGAAACCGCAAGCATGAAAAAAAACAAAAAACGATTGATGATAAATGGGCCTGCATATAAATACGAAGTTCTTTTTGCGGAAGAGTAAATATAAAGCTAGGCTCAAGGGTCTCTCATCCGTTCAAAGAGTTTGGGGCTGAACAAATTAAAGGGAGCGTCGCTCAAGCATGTGTTTACAGTGAGAGAGGAGGAAAAGAGAGAGAGAGAGAGAGCTGGACAGGGTGGGGGGGGGGGGGAGAAGGGCAGACAGTGCGCTATCAGCCTTTCATTACTGATTGTGTAAATTGATCAATTCAAAAGGAAGCAAACTGTCACACTAAATGGAGGAAGCTGTCATAGTACATGCCTATTATAGTCTTTTCAGCAAACAATTCATAAGACAGCAACAAACATGAAAAATAAGACCATTGTTTTGGACAACAAATATTTCCGTGTAACATCTAGACATTCAAAACTTTTAAAACGTATATATATATATATATATATATATATGTTTTGTGGACCTGTTCAATAAAGCAGTTAAAAATCCATATGCCCATGGGAACTCTCTCCAAGATTTGAACTGCAGTGGGGAATACGTCAGGGGTGCCCCATTTTGCCATATTTGTTTATACTAACTACTAGTTGTAAGCCAATCACGTTAAGAATAGTACCTTGCAAGGGGTTAGTATCATGGGAAGGGAGATCATCATCAGTCAATTGGCTGATGATACAACACCTTT
>NW_015626394.1:1062899-1095468 GCF_001515625.1 Sinocyclocheilus rhinocerous
CGTATATATATATATATATATATATATATATATATAATGCAATTAAAGTATATTATCATATCATATATTTAAGATGGTTTTAAATAAAGTATTTTCAAAACTAGCTCCAATCTCCCCTGTATATATTTATAGACACCAATAAATTGTGAGAAGAGTTTTTCACATAATATATAGATTTATTTGAGCTATTATGATATGTTTTTGCTACACTGAAATATAACACTGTGTGAAAAAATTATGTAATTGTGTGTATTTCCTTGTATATAGGCCTACACAATAGGGAAATAACAGAAAATGATTAACATTTAACAGTACAATGGATTACAGCGTTCCAGTTGACCGGCAACAATACCTATGAAAAGATGTCTTTGTTTTTTGTTAAACATTTTGGTTTAACTTCCTGGTCCTCTTGTCTTTTTTTTTCACCCTGCATATTTGTTAGTTCATTCACATGCCATCTGACACAATCAGTTCTAATAAATTCTTTCTTTCTGCTTCTTTATTCAGCCGATGGCAGATAGGGGGAGTGCTTGAGAAACCTATTTGATAACAGTCATTTATTTATTTTTCAATCCTGCTGGTTGCGCACTTTGTTTTTAGTAGCCTTTTTCAAGTATGTAATTTAAAAAAATATATGAGAGACAAGCAGCCTACATTTATTCTAGATTGTTCTTGACATTGTTCTTGCAGAACAATAAAGTACATAGATTTTGAAATGCAATAGACCACTGAATGTCATTTCTTTCAGAAGTGCTGCCGTTTCAGGTCAGAACTATTATTCAGTCTGCCTTGGCGGTCTCTGTTCCTCTCTATACTAGTGTGGACCATTCTGAAAGCCTGGTTGAGCTGACCCTGACCTGCAGTCATTGTTCACAGAGCTTGGTATTCCCCTCGCAGCACGCTCCAGCCTCTGAAGGATGGCCTTTTAGGACCGGTGTTCAATTCAAGTTCTCCCTTTTCCCCCCTCACATTCATTTTACCAAACCTCACAGGCTTTCTCTATAGTTGCACTTTTCTTTCTACACAAGCTCACATTTAAGTTTGTGTACATGGTTTTACCCACACCATCTTGCATTGTGCCCAAATTGCTCTTTGTTTAGTTCTAACTTGCCCTCCCTTTTCACTCATTTGACAGAATAGCACTGTTTGACACAGATGGGACACCCTCTTAACCGAAAAAAGCTAAATCTATCAATTATGGCTATGTTTTCTGAGTCAGTGAAGTGTACGGGATTATAATGGAAGGCTTCTGGAAATCCTGAGCACAGTGTATTGACAGATATTGATTGTCAGTTGCAGTTTGACCTAAAGATACACACACACAGAAGTTTGCTAATGCGTTTCAATGCCTGTGCAAATAATTCTCCCACACTAGTTTATCCTCGGAAGGAAGTTGTTTTATATTTAAAATTATTTGGAATTTGGGGAATCCATTCATTTCTGGCTGCATTTACAATAGAGCAAGAAACCGTGAGTGTTTCATCCATGTAAGTTTGCCTATAAGCTAGGTCCTATATCAACAGTGCTATGAAGGCAGTTTTGCATATGGTTTGTTTCTGTAGTAGTTGTATACATACCTGTGGTATAATGTCATGGCAAATCTGACAAAGACTAGCTATCATGTCATTGATTGTTGTTATGGTATTGTTTCATGATGCTTTCATTGGTCTTATGCATGTCACACTTTAATGTAGATCGGATACAGAGTATGTCTTATCTTCTAATTGTGTTTTTGGTTTGGCTGAGTTATTGTTTGGTGCTGGGAAGACAGTAAGAGTAGTGAGCAGGGATGAGATGGAGACACATTTACAGAGGAAGTACCCTGTCTGACATCAGCTGTGGAGGGTCTGCTCTGTGTTTGTTTATTTGTCTGCGATATCTAGACCCCGACCCTGGAAAGTGTCAGCACATTCAGCCACTGACGCCGATTCAACTTGAAAGACGTGAAGACAGCAAGATTATACTAGGCAACTAACATGTTTTAGAACAAATTTCAAAAAGACCAGTTTAATTCAGTTAAAAAGGTCATTTAGATCATTAAGGGTCATTAAGATTTTCTTTTTTTCTTTTCTTTTTTTTAAAGAAATAAATAAATTAATACCCTTATTCATCAAGGATGCATTGAATTGATCAAAACTGACGGTACAAAAATGGTGGTTTACACAGTTGTACAAAAACGTCAAACAGTTCTTGAAGTGTCTATTACTTTGTGGTGCAGTAAAAACATAACACAGTAGGTAATATTTACACAGTTCATTGGAAATGGACTGGTTCTACAGCTATTGGTCTAATCTCTTTATTCATGCCATTGTGTAGAGCCAGAAAATGGCATCATTTCACAGCCAACATTCTCGGCTATGAAATGGACTTACTGAAGAGTTTCAAAGGAATGTGACCTCAGAGAAATCAAACAAACGTATTTAAAGTAGCGAGGAAAACCTTCATAAGCGGGTGCAAGTATTCGGCATTCCCACCACGAGCTTGCATAAGCCCTTTAATGAAATACACCTTGCAGTGGGCCCGGACGGCTGCCTTCTTGACTGATGGAATCACTCAGACCAAGAGATTAGTCATATGCACACTGGGGCCTTGACCCCGAGAAGTGCCGTACGCTCTGCCCTGCACCATACCTGAAGTGAACATGCAACAGCAGGCACAGGGTCCTGTCTGAGCCGTTTTTACGGATCAGGGCAGGATGGCTGCACCATTCCGGCATCAGCCCCAGTCAGGAATGCTGAGCTAATCTTCAGGTGCTGGAGCAAATTCCAGCCTTCAATTTCTTTCTTCTTTACAGGCCCTCACCATATAAGAAAACAACCTAGAAGTTTTTGTAAGAGCTGGGCATTTGATAAACACTGTGTACCAAGATGACTGGAGATATAATGTGCAGTTGTGCTTGGATATAGCCATTTAAACTTAAAAGTCAAAAATATTATGGAACTGTTTTGACGTTAAAATGTTCTTAGTTTAATGTGCAGACTGGATTTCTGGCGCATTTAACATTTCTGTTAGTTTGAGTGGCCCAACATAGGAACAATGACTCAACCATTGACGCGAGTTTTAGGCGGGACAGTGTTCTGAAATTGCCAAGTGTTTGGGAATCCTCTTTGAAGTTTTTATTTTTGCCGTTCCATTATTGGCATATAAAGAAAATACACACAACACATTTAACCAGATCTCCAGACAAAAAGAAATATTGGCAATAGCAATTTAAATATCATCCAATATCATCTCATCAGAGTTCACGCTAGTGTTTTTTTAGTTTTGTTTTTTTATGCAACAACAAACATGTTGCAGGCAGTGTTCTTTGATTTGCAAACAAATTACTCTTAAGAATTGGTTCATTTAGTGAGTTGTCAAAAAGATTCATGAAACAACATTAAACACGCTCATGAGTTTGCAGTTTAAACAGACACGCTCTTGTCAGTGATTTTTCCAGAGCTGTTACTGAGTTTACAACTGACTCCCTCATTGAACCACTAGTCATTTTTTAGTTATGTCCAATTCAAAATGAACTGTACTTTAGGTTTGTGACACTTAAAACGGTCTATGTACTGACTGGTTGTTCATATGCTGAAAAAAAAGGGGTATAGAAACAATTATCTATCAGAAATTACTAGTAAATTCAACAAATAATTTCAAAGAAACAGCAAGTAACACATTGAATTAAACATTAAAGTAAAAAAAGTACTCATAAAAGTACAACATAAAATCTTTTTTTACTGTGTTTGACAGTTTGTACTTAAAAATGCATATTCACAACATAAATATTCTTATAAAACAGTGCTATTTCTATAGCAAAAATACAAATTACTAATTACTATCACTAAAGTGACAACATAAATTTTATTAACAAATTCATACTAAATTCAACAAATAAACACCTTCATCATAGTCTATGTATACTAAACATCCCTTCATCACCCTTTGTAGAGATTGACTTTGTAATAACTTTGAAATTTTTCTACTCAAAAAAATTACATGACTCCAAAATGTTTTATTTTAGGAGTCAATGCCTCTCTCTTCTTTATTTTTGTCTGGAGTCCTGCTTTTATGAATTGTGAGCTTGTTCATATTTTCATAAAGATATCTGCAAGATTTATTTCAGAAAAATGGAAATTTGTTTACTTGTGTCTTAGTGTTCCTGCCTTTAAAATGTCATTAGTCATAAGTTTGATTTATCCCCGCTGTAATCCTGACATTCCATCCTAGAGCAGAGTGTCTGCATTTGTTCTGTACATCTTCCTGTTTGTTTACTTAAAATAAAAAGAACGTTTATGATGTTTGAAATCCACAATGTTCCATATTCAGGGATATCATGATATAATCTTTCAAGTAAGCAGCAAAGAAGGCATACATCCAACGTGGAAGCCTTGGTCGCTACGGTCAGTTAGTGGTTAGAGTTCTTCACAGACACTCTCTATGGTCTGCTGGCGCAGGGATGAGTAAATCCTGTTGGTGAGTCATGGGACTTTGCGGAAAGCTCCATTCCTTCCCTTATCTCCGTTGTTGTTGCCAGAGTCTTCATGTTTACAACTGGACAGCTGAACATCTGTTGTGATGAGTCCTCCACCGTTCTCTGTGAGACTGACTCACTCACGCAGAGGCTTCCTATTACAGTCTGAGTGACTGGCTTCAAAACAGAGGTGAATAGATGTGTTTTGTATTTCTGGATACAAACACACATTTACATGCTTTTTACATGCTATTATTTTAAAGGAAAGTTAACAAACTAGATGATTTGGCCAGAAGCTAAAGCATAGGCTTTGGAGGTTTATATTTGTTTGGTAAATTGCTCTTAGGGTGACCAGATTTTTAAAGTCTCAAATCGGTGGGAAAGAGGGTGTCCATTCATTAAAATAACAAGAATTTCCTTAATAATTTTTTTTTTTTTTTTTTAAATCCTCCTGATTATGCACTTTGATATTATTGGTAAAGTCAGCAAATAACATTGTTCATGTCATATTATATAATACACAAGGTTTTGCAAAATTATAAATCGAAGAATTGGCTCTGTTTCTACCCATGAGTTTGAATTTTCTTTCATTCTTTCTTTTGTTCGTTCTATCATTCTTTCAGTCATTCCATCCGTCCGTCCGTCCATCCATAAGAACTATAACTTCAAGGCTTTTTAAAGTTTAAAATAAAGATTTGTTAAAGCAACATTCAAATGTGTCTTCAATTTTGCATTTGCATTTCTAGTTTAGGAATTCATGATTTGAATTATAATTTAAAGGACATTCTTAATTCAATTCTGATTCAATCCTGGGACATCTGGTCTCTCTGTATAAGAACATCTGCTAAATACCTTATGTTGTTCATCACTAATTAACATGCAAAAGCAATGAGTGTATGGAGTTACAGTTGCTATTTTTAAAAAGAGACATGCCTATAACATTCTAGATGTTTCCCTACCTGCAATCCACATATCCCAAAGGCTCACTCCACCCTTAACATAACATTGCATAAGATAGATACCATGGACGGGCTCCTCTGACACTCATACATTACAGCAGCATGAACTTAGCATTTGGAAGTGTCTTCTCTTTCTATGAGTGTCTATATGCCAGCACCGATAGTACAGCGAAGGCCTGCTGCTCTCGAAGCACACACTGCATATCTTTCTCATTGGCTCTCAGGAAGCAAACAGCTGTCCAACTTCCCAATCTAATCTTGACTCTGGCCTGGTACTCGGCCGCCTGACCGCTGGCCCTCACATCAGCTGATAACTGTGGTCAACATGAGGAAGTGACTGAGATAACTAAGGGATTATTCAGTGTTTATGTGCATTAGGTAAGATGTGTGGAATCCATGGTCATTACCTCAGTCAGGGGCACTTGAGCAATCCACACCCAATGCCACCCAATGCCTTTTTTGGGTAAATGGATCATGTCATCATTGTGGAATTGGAAAAAAACAGCATTAAACATTGAGATGTGCTTTGTAAAGTGGTTTTGAGCTTTGGCAGTTGTTGAGGTTTGGTTGCTAAAGAGTGGGAAGAAAACACGATCTGAATCACTGTGTTATTATGCCTCACTTTTTTAATGAATCAACCAGGACAGGCCATACAACGAACATGAACATTTCCTAAATAGAAACAGTTCTCTTGTTTTGTGCTTGTATGTCCTCTTCACAACATTCCTGTTTCTGTTTCCCCCCCCCATTAAATAGTTACCTGTTGTGTGGTTCTGGCACAGGCCTCTGGAATGTTCAGTATGCACCTGAAAATGTCATCAATCAAAGTACTTACATTAAAACACACAATGGGATCCATATTAAAACAGAGGCTTTTGTTGCGTTCACTTGCCTGGTGGTAGATTACGGGCAAGCTTCCAATCACACATAGAGCAGCCTTTGAGAGTGGAAAAACTTAAGATGGTATCACAAGCCAAAATATCATCATCAGAGGCATCGGAGAACCGCACACTGTGTGTGGTTCTCATTCCCTCTTTGACTCAGCACTCTGTGAAATTTATTTGAATCGGGTGATAACCATAGCCTTTGACTTATGTTTTACCCCAAGGGAAAGCCCAAAGCCTGACAGATATCTAGTCCCGCAGAAGTCCAGCTCTCCGTTCTTTGATGCTGTGCTGTCCTTGGGTTGCTTGCTCTTGTCCAATAAACATCCTTTTTGGTTTTATCATTTTGTGTGTTGAATCAGATAATAGTAGAAAATAAACTTTCTTCTAACATTGTTCATATCTCCAACTGGCAGTAAATGTTCCTCATGCTTCCTACGTGTTAACAGTCATGATATGGCTTTGCTGAGGCCTTGCAATTAGGGATGCAACTAATGATTATTTTGACAATTGACTAATTTCTTGATTATTTTAAACCGTTATTTCACATCTTGTGTTGTCCTCCTTTTTCTAATTAGATTTTACTGTCGTTACAGTGAAAATGTAGAGTCTAACAACTAATATTTTAGCTAAATCAATATTGCAGTCAAATTTATTGTGCTCCGTCTTTTTGACACGCATACATACTCGCCTTCACGCTCGTTCAGTGAAGTCAATGAAGTTTGTTGGTTTTTGCTTTTGTCGGTTGTTGCCAAGACTAGAGACGCAAATAGTAAATACACGTGTGGATTTCGAACATTTACAGATAAGGATATAGCCATAAAATGTAAGTTGTGTACTATGGAAAACATGTTTCAAACGCATTAAAAGAGCACCACATCTGTCAAAGCGCATGGCAAGTTGCAAGTTTGTTTAAAGTGCTTACTACAAACCATTTTCAGTTTCGGCCTACTTGAGACTTGTACTTTTGCACTACTTTCAGATGTGTTTTGTTCATAGATACAATTCGCAATGCATCATCTACTGGCAAGGTTTAGCGAGGTTTAAAACGTCCTATATCCTATGAGGTAATGAAATATCAAATGAATTTGACTATTTTTACAACGAAAGACAGCCTGAAAACCTGTTCTGATTTTTCACACTTATATATATATATATTAGGAATGGGAAGATTCCCCGATTCGCTCGGTGCATTGGCATAAAAAGTTAACGATGCGATGCATCGGTTTAAAAAGTGTGTGTCGGCTACAAGTCGGCATTTGTATCGCGATGCAACATCGTTTCTAACATATTTGCATCGGTAAAAAACGATTTATTTATATATAATTACTAGTGGATGCACTATAATTTTATTAATTAGAAAGTGACCAATAATCTGTGATCTATGTATTTGTTTGTCAAGCACGTTCTCTCATCACCGCTGCTGCGAGACCCGAGAAAAAACACCACGGAGACCCGGGAGAAAACTGGGATTAAAGTCCAAAACCTGACTAGAAATAACCTAACAAATCAATCGGGGCTAAAGCGGTTCCATAAACGACAAATTAAGTTCACACAATCTCACTAATTTGTGCACGCTTATTCTTAAGCAGCCCTGACTGTTGATCATGGATCAAATCGATCCACCATGACAAACAGCGAATATATCTGTGCTGTTTAATGCTTTTGAGACGTTGTGTTTTCCTCACTGCACAACTGACATGTCACAGGTATATTTTAATCTGTAAATGTTAGAAAGTCATGCAAATATATCCATTTTGCTGTCAGGAGTGGGCGAGGTTGACGCGAGTGAACGAGCATGCACACTAAACAGATGGCGCGCATCGAACAGAAGCGCATTCTGAGTAAAAAATAAATTTTGCTAAAATATTTGTTGTTAGACATTAAATGTGCCTTTTGTAGAATTTTAAACCTTCATATAAGTGTATTTTTATGATAGCAGTAACTGGAGTGGACTATTGTAATAGGTAAATCAAATGTAAGCTAGTAGGCTACAGTACTAATTACTAAACTAAGAGTTAATTTAATAAAGTTTCTTATAGCAGTTAAAATGTAGTCATTTTCATTAACTTAAATGATTTTAGCAAATGGCTGCAATATAACAAAGAGTGAAAAATTTAATTAAGGGGGGATACTTTCCGTGCCCACTGTATATATACATATATTTCTCGATTGTCCCAGATAAGGATCCTCTGCATTCTGTTTTTTTTTTTTTTGGCATTTATTTTGTGGCATCTTCTTCACATGTAATATTTATTTATTTTTATCTGTGATAAAATAGATGTTGCAGACATGCCCATGTTTAGATGTAGGGATCCACATCTTCGCAACTTGTATGCTTCTCTTGTTTTGGCGTCTTTTTCACAGGTTGGCATATAAGCAAACAGTCATTTCTGTGTTTTAGTCTGAAATGCAAAAGCAACAACTGATTTTCTGCACGTTTTTCATTATAGAAAAAAAGACAAATTTATCAAATATTTCTTCCGTTTTACTTTTTACCAGGGTTAATTATCCCCCCAGGACTGGGTGGAATCTCCTTGCTAACTGTATCTATAAAATTGTGTTTTTCAGTACTGTATAGTGGCACGCAGACCTGACAAATTATTAATGAGATTCGTGCAGTCCTATGTAAAATGCAACATAGGATAATATTGGAGGCACTGTAACCTGTCCTATGTGAGAGGTTCAGCAGAAGATTCAGGGATTCATTCAGTTTAGGCCAGTCAACGCTTCATTTATAATTCACAGCTCAGGCCTTTATTAATGAGGCTTCATCCATGGGAAAGAAACTTTGCAGGCCTACACTTTGTCTCCAGACACATTTTGATGATATGATGCCTAATATTCCCTGCCATGTGGAACATTCCCTCAGTATGTGTCTCGTATATTGACTTGGTCCACATCCATTAGCATAGAAGAGCATGTCAAGCCTGTGTGTATCTTTTCATCTGATCAGGTTGCCTTCTCTCTTTGTGTCTTTGTTTCTAGCTTCCTTTTAACCAATAGGCGTGTCACCCAAGAGCGACATTCCGCTACTCTTTCCACTGCCCTTCTCTCTTTCACGTCTCTTCCGACATCAGTTTCTCCTCACAAAGGTCTTCTTTCTTCCATGCGCGATGGAGACGGCAGCATCTTGAGACGCCCACACTCAGCATCGCTGTTTTGGTCGAATCATAAAATTCCCCCAAAGCCGAACAATGGAAAACAATGAGGCACCTGCTAAATAATGAGCCATCAGTCAGCCGTGATGAGCCACGCAGGCATGATGGCTCGCTTTAAAGTGGCCTGTGATGAATGTACAACAACACCTGAAATCCCCTCCAATGGAATTCCCCCTCTCACAAACACACAGTGTGTTCGGCAGTCCAAATATGCCCTTATTTTTCCCCATATTTTCCTTGTGTTGTGAGATCAGAGAGTCACAGGCTTTTGTCTGTGAACTTGAAGGCAGAGCCGTGCTGCAGTTTCACTTGTACTCATCATTGTCACTATCACCATCAGCGGTTTCAGTCCTTGCATGCACCACGTCACATGAATGTGGGGAGAAGCTCTGCCTGGCTGAACAATAGGCCAGCTGTTTGCGCTCGGCTAAGCTACGGCGTACGCGCGGGGAATTACTCCCAAGTACAAGTCTTCTTTCAGTCTTTCTTCCGTTCTCCAAAGGTTAAAATAATCCCATCCTTCAGAATGCTGCCACAAAGCAGCCTCACTTAGCTCAGCCAATGGCCAGAGCAAAGCCAACATCAACATCATGTTGGATATGAAATGAGTTTTGGATGCCAGACAGAGGGTAAGGGGTGATTGACTGTGGGTATTCGGTGTTGTTTAGTTGCCCTTTTCATGCCTTACACTGTAATATCAGCTCTTTCACAGTGGCGACTCTCTCCTAGATTCCCTATAGAGGTGACCCTCGTTGATCCCTGATCCCCAAGCCAGTACTAGGTAGAACCACGGCACAAATGGAAGCTTTGTGGGCTTGAATGTACGCTAGTGCTCAAGGAGTCAAGGGGTCAATGTGGAGGAGAAGGAGGGAGGTGGAGAGTGACAAACCTTAGGTTGTTTCCCTGTGGAGTAAAAGGTGTTTCCTTCGATGTTAGAACATGATGGTTGGGAATGAACTTTTTGTATAATTATTCATTTTAGATTCAGAATCGAGCTTTAAAACACAAATCAAATTGTATTTAGTGTTGTTTTTTTTTTAATGTCTGTAGTAGCTTAGGTGTGCAGACGTTGGAGAAATGCCGGATTAATGAACTTTCTGTTCATTGGGCCACTCAAGCATGCTTTCATGTTCCCAAACCTTTTTACACAGGCCTGTAATCCTTCTCTGAGAGTTCACAGGCCTTGTGTAGGTCAATTCTAGGGCTAAAATTTCAACCAGCATTTAAATGTGACATAAAAGGGGGAACAATGATCAGTTTTAGTTTTGTTTAGATTCTTTCAAGCCTGTTTACTTTTTGTCTCACATGCACTCAAAGTGTAAATGCTGCTCCTCAGTAAGTGCAATTAATAAAACACTATGAAAACAGTTTCTGTAATAATAAGTTGCATGTTTTTCACATTTTCAGAATAATAAAAAGTATTTTAAAAATATACAATAGCGTTTAAAAGTTTGGGGTTGGTACAATTTTTTAAAATTATTTTTTGATAGAAGTCTCTTATGCTCACCAAGGCTGTGTTTATTTGATCAAAAATACTGAAAAGACAGCAATATTGTGAAATATTATTACAATTTAAAATATCTTTTTTCTGTTTTAATATATTTTAAAATGTACTTTATTTCTGTGATGGCAAAGCTGAATTTTCCCAGTCATTACTCCAGTCTTCGTCAGAGTCACATGATCCTTCAGAATCAGAAATCATTCTAATAGTGTATGCTGATTTGATGCTCAAGAAACATTTCTTAGTATTATCAATGCTGAAAGCAATTGTGGAAACTTCTTTTGATGTTCAAAAGAAATGTTTGTAACAATGTAAAAGCGTTTACTGTAATTTTATCAATTTAATGCATCATTGCTTAATAAAAGTATTAATTTCTTTCTAGAAATGTACTGTTATATATAAATTAGTTTTTGTTTAAAAAAAATCATGCAATTGATTATCACAGAAAGAGCGTTCTGTTGCAGTTGCTGAGGAACAGCGTATAGATTTCAAGTGCATGTGAACCAAGTAGAACCATATGTGGACTTCTGAAATTATAAGCATTTTTACCCATAATAATGACCATTTTAATGACAAATCATGCCAATTATGTGTCTATATGTTGTTCTGCATTTGATTTAGTCGCCATAAATCTTTTGACACCTGTTAACCTCAGATGGTGTTTACAGATTGTATCGTATGTTTTGTCATGTGAGATGGTTTGAGGTGTTTTCTTAACTTGTGTGTGTGGCTTCACGAGTTTGCCTGCAGCGTATATATGGTGTCATTAACATTCCAGCAGTCATGGCGGCACCGTTAACACTCCGCTACATGATGAGACAGCTCTGCCTGTACCTCTCAACCTGCTGCACTTTCTTTCCCAAAGTCCCTCGTACTTTTCTCGCACCCGAACACCCACCTACACAAACAAATACATGTATATACATACCAACCTCAATAACTAAGAGACTAAAACCAGAATATTTATTTTTGTTACATGTGGGTGTCAGTTCTGACTCCTATCATTCTTGTGCTGTCATTTTGAGGACTTCTACAAACATGTCATTTTTCACGCCACTTTATCTGCCTTTCTTGACAGATGCAAGACAGGAACACTTCAGGTAATTATCTGTGTTATGCGGTATGTTTTGGAAAGCCTTTGTTTTGCAGTATTGAACTAGGATTCGGCTGAAACGCCCCAGACCATTGGTAGGTGCGGTGGCCTGGCTCTATTTTAGTGCCGGGTGTTTTGCATCTATACCTCTAGGGCTCAGAAAAGGCAGTCCAGGGGACCCACTCAGATGTAATCAGTCTCTGTGCCTACATGTTGTGCAGTGAGAGCCCTTTTGCCTCCGAGCCAAGAATGTACTAAGAATGACAAATATTGAAACCATGGAGCGCAGTCATTACATTTATGTGCGTGTTACCTGGTTTGTATATATAAATATATGCTGATTCTATCATAATTTGTTGATCAATATCTCTGTGTGAGGTTTCAGGCATTGTGCTCTCATTGTCTTAACCAAGCACTTTTTTCAGGCTTTGCAGAACACTGCATAGAACTGCAAGACTGCTTCCTCTGTCTTGTAATCATAACTTCAAAAAAAAAAAAAAAAGTATATTCTTTTAAATACATGCAACAGTGGGACTGTCAGTGAACAATCTGTGTTATAGTTTTGACACTGTTAAAAGCAACTTCTTCAAAAGGATGCAAAGTAAGAATTTATTTTAAAGTTACAAAATATTTAAGAAAGAATATTTTTATTTTACATAATCTGTACAGAGATGATATCCATTTAACTAAGTGACTTTGTAATAACAGCTAAGTAATAAATCTTATTAAATAGTAGACTGGAAAATTAAAGACAAGGAAGAGATTGTGTTCATCAGTTTTCTGTACATAGTATAAAAAATTAGACAGAGCTACAAATGGAATCCATAATGTTGTACCCTGATTATTAGGCCTCTTGAGAAGTATCAATAATTATTTTACAAATATTGGAATGGCCTTGCCACCTTATTGTAATAGCTAAAATATTGGCCTCTTTGGTACAATTCATTAGGTACAATACACAAAATTCAGTTTTACTACAAAAATATCATTTTCAATGGCAGATGTTTTTTTTTTTGTCTTTTAACTAATCCCGCAACTTTTCAGTGCAAACATCGTAACAATCATCCGCTTTGGAAAGCAAGCGAAAGATCACATTTCAAGTATTGATAAAGAGTTAAAGACAATCAGAAAGAAGAATTCTGTTTTTTTTTTTTACATAGTTCAGGATTACTATACATTGCATAGTTCGTGCGGCACTTTATATTAAAAGGACTATGGGCAAGGGTAGGTCCACCTCTATGTACCCTTTTGAAGGCTTTGCAATATGCAAGTGCTTTAAATTGTGCATTTCGAGAGTTTTCGCAAGTGCTGTACTCCCTGTAAACCAGCTGGACAGAATGGAAGCGGCTCCGCGGAACGCACACCGCTCGAGCATTTGTCAGCCACTGAAGTGTGCAGATGAAGGAAGCGGTGAAGTTTGCGCTGTACCGGTTAGACCTCAAGATCTAGTTATGCGGTCTGCTACAATCAAGATGTGCACATATTAGCAGAATGGCAGAAGTGGTTTTAGTTTCAAGATGATCTTGTCCAGAGGTGCTTACAGTTTGAGTAGAAGCCTCACAACAGATTTAACAATGCCGCAGACAACCGTGGGAATTACTGTGGGAATGCCTCTGGGGAACGACTGGGAAGATGACACACTGATTTGGAAATCTCCACATCAGCAGGAATGATTTGTCGTATTGTCTTAAACAAGCTGTTGAAGTGCTGGTGTTCTGAAGTAGGAGATATGTCAGTGCTTGTACAACAGTCTCTAAGTACTTATGTCAAAGTGTGATACCAGGTTGTCTCCTTTTTGCTGTTGGAGAGGAAAGTATTGAGACATTTTTTTTAAGTCTAGAAATGGCAAACTAGAGAAAAACCATGTGGTGTTCCCTTTCCCTTACCATCCCAAAGCCTTTTTGTACTAACGTGTGTGTGATTGTTCTTTGTGAGTGCACAAATATTAACACAATTTATATGCATGTGGTTCAAAAAGACCATAAATATGACTGTCACTGCCTTCGTAACATGTCCTAACGTGGATTTTTCCGTTCAGGCACAGCCACACTCCTCCACGATCATGTTAGGCACGTCACGCTTGACGATGTTGTATTCGTCATCGAAGTAGAGCATGGACATGGTGCTGAGTTTGGTGGGTATGCAGCAGGAGTTGACTGAACCAGGACTCATGCCTCTCATGCGGTACTGGTTTACTACTGCCGTGTGAAATGATGAGGCAGAGCCCGGAACTCCTGCCAAGTAAGCTGGGCAGCTGCCTTCACAGTAGTTCCCATAGTACCCTGCTGGCGCGATGATCCAGTCGTTCCAGCCAATGAGCCGGAAGTCAATGTAAAACTGCTGTCGGCAGCACAAACCACCATGGGTGCCGTCACACTCCAGGCCCCGCTTTCGGATACGGTGTTTCCCGTCTGCCTGCTGGGCGCGGACCACCAGGAAGGGTCGGTGTGAGGGATCGTTTGGGTCCACCAGGATGGGCTGAACGTTGGCAGCCTCGCAGCCATCGCAGTGAATGTCGAGGTCTTGTCGGCGACCCCCTTTTGCCAGCATTTCCCGTACGGCCTCGGACACAGGGAAGGTGTGCCAGCCACTGCGCTTCAACTCCACACGTTTTTCCATCATGGGCCAGTGCACGTTCTGCCCTCCAGGCTCATAGTAGTGCACTCTCACCGTCACCTTCCGCCGCAGTCCTTTCTCCTGAGTACCTGGCAACAGCTTGAAGTACAGCCACAGGTTTGCATGCAACACGTAGAGGTTCTGATTCCCCTCATTGGAAATCAAGAAGTAGAGGCTGGACTTCGATGGAGTCACATCATCTGTAAGAGACCACAGAAGTTTGTTAATTCTCAAGTAGCAACTCTTTCTTACAAAAGAAGCTAATTTATGTCTTTTCTCACATTTGAAATAGCACAAACAGGTTGTGATTCTGCTGACGAATACCTTTCCTTAGCCACATTCACTGACATAAACCACTTAACTTTTCCAGATGCCACAGTTCTGGGCCCAAGTCCAGTTGGACTCATGGTTTGGGCTGAAGATGCTGGGCCGTGTGGAAGGGTGGGGGGGGTCGGACATGGGCCTTGCCCCAGGGGGTTCATTGAGTTCACAGGGAGGGAGTACTGTGAAAACCCAGAGCTTCTGGAGCCGAAAGACTGACAACACAATGCACTGCGAGAGGTATTAAGAGACTGCTGTGGCACAGCCCAGCATTGAGCGTGTGCCCTTCAAATGAGAAGCATGATGAGGCATTTACATCACACTGGCGACTTTCTAAATACAGTTGTGTAGCGAATTGTATTTAGAAAGTCCAAGATGCAGAGCTTTTTTGCTGTTGTAATTTGATTGTAAATATTCTTTTGACCACTCAGAAAATGTGAGAAATTCACTTGATGCTGACAGTTGCAAATCAATCATATTCTCCGTAATCCTGATTTGAATGCCAGAGCTGTTTAATATTGGCAGGTTTTGAAATGGTAAAACAACCATGTTTGCCAACAGATTAGTTTGGTTTAATGTCAACAACTTGCCACAAAGGGTGGCTTCTTCAGTTGACAGCCTGACCTCACATGGAGTAGCAGTGACTTTACATGCACTCTCTCTGCTTTTTTGAAAATTAAAAAAAATTATAGACTTGAAAGCATGTTCAACACTACAAACAAATCAGTAATAATTTGCATCATACAGTGTGCTGTCAATTTTCAAAATGTTATAATAGTTATTATTGCTGTATGATATTGTTAGCTAGTGAATCAACCTGCATGGCTTTTCTGGTGAAGGTGTTTGACAAAAAAAAAAATCTGGTTATGCTAGTTAAGACACCTAGTTTTTGACCAGCTTTCAAACACATATGCTGGTGACAAGCAGTGCCGTTTTTTTTTTTTTTAACAAGGCTGTCAAGACTGATTTGCTGGGAGCCAAGCCTTTTATATCCCACAGTGCAGACACACAGTCAAAGTTCATCAGTGACAGAGAATCAAGCCCTGGAGAGGTGTCAGGTGTGAACATGTATGTCCTATGATGATAGGGAACACACTGACTGAACTGATTACTCCACCATTTCACCTCGTTACCTGCCTTTATATGCCCCCTTGATACAAATATACTTGTATGGCCATGTGCTCAGAACATGTCTCAACAGCTCCTGCTTAAAGTGAATCTAGTCAAACAAGGCTTTGTCCACTTCGCACTCTCCAAGGCTGTGCGAGCAGGGAGACGAGATGATGTCAGTGTTGTGGGATATTTTATCCCCATAAATATCAACACTTACCTACATCAGTTTGCCCCATCAGAATTCTTTCAACATATTTGCATAATAACTAATAAATGATTTGTAGAACACTTAAAAATTTGACTATTTTGAGTTTGTTTAGCTTGCTGCTTCTCCTGCATCCTGTGGTTCCCTGTGGCTGTTTAACTTTTATCTTCTCCTCTGAGCAAAGGTATGCAACCTGACAAATATTCATTTCAGCAATGCATTTCATATTTTTGTTTTGGTGTAGGCCCTTAAGACCTAATTCTCCCAAAAAGTTATTTCCCAGACACTGTTGAGAATAAATGGTGAGAGATGTAGAATGTATCTACATGTACACTTTATACAAAGAAAAAAATTTAGCATACAGTCTAGGCATTTTTATTTTGTTGATACTTTTATTTTTTGTCAAACAGAGTACAGGCAAATGAACTTTTGAGAAAATGGGTGTTAGCTTTGTTTCTGTGTTTCATTGAAGATTGCTCTCATGCTTAAAATGCTTAATGTAAACTGCTTGTCGAAGATCAATAAGATCAAGACCATGGCATGCTGCCTGATTAGATTTTGACCGTCTGCCAATCAGTTAGCACTACAGGCTCTAATTTCCTTTTTTGGATCAAATGTCAAAAAACTAAAAAAATCTAAAGAGTTCAATTTGGCTCTTTGACCTTATGGACACTGTGCCACGCTGCATAATGTCTAATAATGAAGTCTTAATACCCCGTGCTGAACTGGTCCTGAAGAGTTCAGTGAGTCCGAATGGTTACGCTGACAAATGAGAAGCAAGCATCTACTGCTCCGCTCCTGTGGCTACGGGACACCAAATACTTCTGAAATGGCCCATAGGACAGTGTCAATAGAGACCTGAAATTGGCAGCCGTCCTCTCCTGTACCTTGGCAGCCCTCTTCTTATTGCTCTCCTAAAGCATGGAGCGAGATCGGAGCCGCCTTCTGACTTGCAGTCATACCGCATAACAGCAGGGAAGAGCATGCAACACGCGAGGCAACCCAATTGCCTGCAGCTGCAGTGATTTGCACATTGCATACCTCACAAATTCCTCTTTTTGTACCTCTGAGCAGAATGGATCTAGGGTTGTTCTAATGCTATGCCCTGGCTGGCAGCCTTCACTTGAGGGGTTAGCGCCAGCTGGCCTTGAGGGAGATGGGGGTTCAGAGAGGCAGTTTCATGATGCATTGCTGCTCAGTGGTTCAAAGGTGTTGTGAATAATAGGGGACACTGCAAAGAGGCCTGATCGAGCTTTGATATTTGAAATGCATTTTCAGAGTAGGATATAAGAAGTCCATCCCCCCACCCCAGCCTCTCTGTCACCCACAACGACTCAAATGTCTCATGCATTATTCTGAGTGATTTCTTTTGTTTTCTTTTGTTGTTTTTGTTCCCAATGTTGACATATTGGGTTTAGCAAGAACGCACAGTACTCTCTCAATAATTGGCATCTTTGTTGCGCTGTCATGAGTGTGTTCAGATCATTCTTATTGGAGCAAGAAGTTCGGATAATGTCCAAGGTAATTGTGCTGCACAGTGTGCGAGAATAGAAGAAAAAGAAGCCAGTTAAGAAGCTTAAATGTCTGTCAAACCGAGATATTGGAAAACTCTTAAAAAAAAAAAAAAAAAAAAAAGTAATTAAAACATTTACATATCTCCAAATCAACTATCCTTCCTGGTAATGAAGATAGATTATGATTGTCTATATAAAAATCTGGGTAACACTTTGGATTAGGGAACACTGTTCACTATTAGCTAGTTGCTTATTAACATGCATATTACTAGCACAGAACCTGTTTATTAGTACTTAAGCACATATTAATGCCTTATTCAGCATGACCATATTCTAGATGTATTTCTTCGTCCTTTTGCTCATGCAAACTTACATTGACACAATTAAAAATGTGCAGAAGGTTTAATCCATGTTTTTCTTTAAAGGGGTCATATGATGCTGCTAAAAAGAACATTTGTGTATTTGGTGTAATGAAATGTGTTTATGCGGTTTAAAGTTAAAAAAACACATTATTTTCCACATACTGTACATTATTGTTTCTCCTCTATGCCCCGCCTTTCTGAAACGCATCGATTTTTACAAAGCTCATTCTTAACTTTTATAAAGAATATCTCTTTGGTTTTGAGACTTTAGTGTTTGCAACTTTACAGATCTTCTTTATGCACCAAGAGCTTGTAACACTCCAAAGAGAAAGGAATAATTGAAATCGCATCATATGACCCCTTTAACACTTAACAAGCTCCATACATTCTCCTGTAAACTGATAGATCTATAATTGATGAACTGGTTAATAAAATGAAATCCAGAAATCTCACTCCCCACCCTTTTTGACCAATGAATTTTCACAACTTACTCTAGCATTCAGGGTTGCTGCATAAGTACTGTAAAAAAAAAATTTTGAATTTACATTCATTATATTTCTATTACTTTTTTCAGACTAGGGCTGTCGCGATTCGTCGATTTTATTAGACTATTTGATTTTTAAAAATCCTCGACTTCATTTTACTCGCGTCGACTAACCGGCAAAATACCGGCTAAGTGGCGCATTTCACGGACGAGAATGTATAAAACACATTTTTAGTCTGTTTTCCAAGGCTGCATGATATATTAAACCCATTTAAAAATCATAATTAAGCATAATTGTGAATTCACAAACGCTACGATTTAATTAAATAATTCCATATGATTTCTTGCTTTTGATACTTTATTTGAACTTATTATTATTGCCTCATTGCTATTATATATGTATTTTAAGTAATTTTAAAGGCTATTGTTCACTTACGTATTTTTATTACAAAAAATTTAATTATAATTATAGGGCATTATGAAATCCGTTTTATTTCCAAATTCAGTTTATTCCATTTTCATTTTTCTATACTCCATTTTAATGGTTAAATGACATTTTATTAATCAAAAAGCCTGTCTAATTAATTGAGTTTTACAGTTTTATCTTTACCAAATTCTGTTTTCCATTATTTGACCTCATATTTCCAGGTTGTCCATGACCATGGGAACCCTGTAGTCATTTCAAAGCAATGTATAATTCAATAAAAGGCATTGGTTTTTATTAGCTCTAACAAAAGATTTTATGGCTGTATTGTCTGTTAGAAGGCGTGAAAATATTCTTGCCCTCTTATTAACGAATTATCTGTAATACTTTGATTGCCATGTTTTTGATGCTCTCTTGGCGTTCCCGGGGAAGTTCTAGGATTTTAATTGCCTCAACACCAACCTAGCAAAGGTCATAATTTGACAAACTACTTATTATTTTCTGTCAGCATAGCTAATTATATGTTAAGAGAGGGTCATGTGTTCTGATTGCTCCAGTTACATCATAGAAAAATTAGATCAAGGATGCATGTGTCATTAACCCCTCGAAGACCCACTAAAGCAAAATCGCAACACTTGTTTAAAGAAATCCAGTTATATAATTCCAGTAATATCATTCATTTTAAGGCATCATAAACATGTAATGTAAAGGATCATCAATGCTTATTGTGCAGCTTCTGATCTTCATATATATATATATATATATATATATATATATATATATATATACACACACACATATATAGTTCATATCTTTAAAAAAAAAAAAACTCAAATAGTGCAAAACGTCCAAATCAGTCATTTATGAAGCTCCATCTCTGTTAGGATGCTGCCTGTGAAGGCAGTAGGCTGCAAAGCATCTAGGTTTTGAAACAGACCCACTGAATGTCACAGCTAACTAAAGTCACACAAGGTAGTCATCATCTACTTGACACCATTGCTAATACTTTGAGAACAAAACAATTTGACCTTTTAATTAAATATTTGACTTGTAATATTTGTACATTCTGTAAATTCCAAGCACGTTTTGTGATAAATGAATACACCAAAATAAATGCACTCCATAAATTTAAGTTAAAGCCAAGAACTGTAAATAATTTGTACTTGTACATTTGTACATTAATTACCCCCAACTGGAGTGACATTATGCAGGTTTCGGGTGTTCCAAAATATAAAATATGCTTAAATATTATCTTTTTTTTTTATTTTTAAATCTAATAAAATACATGTCAAATTTTCAGTAAGGTAAAAGTAGCCAAGGAACATTCGAGATCTTGTACAAACCTGACTCGTCGAAACTGATTATTTCCGACGTTTCTTCTTGCACCTCGTTGTGGGCAGCATGTCCATCCAAGTTGGGAATTTCAACCCTCCCGTCCTCCCGAACTTTACCCGCGTGAAGCTTGCGCAGCGCCGTTACCATGGCAGCTTTGGGAATGGGATGAGTGATATTTGGTTTACCGCTGGATCTTGTACGTGACACGTAACAACCATCTCACATCAACTTTTTTTTTTTTATTGTGAAAATACAAGACTTCATAATGCAACAGAAATCCGTTTCCTCCAAAAACAGAACAAAACATTTTAACATAATATAAATTGCCAGTACATGTTGTTTTCACGTCAATTTACACATCGAGTTATTATTATTATTATTATTAACTAACAAAGCAAAACCTTTATGGTTTAATGTGAATCATATAGTCAGTCATTTCAGATTAATTTCTGTAATATTTAATTAAATAATGCAGACGGTTTTAAGACGAGTTTTGAGAAATTCACTCAAGTGATGCATTACTTATTAAAGCATTTGAGTACAGCTATCCTGAAACAATGTGAAGGCTGGAAAATTAAATGTGTTCTGCCAGCAATATACATGGATCTAACAAAACACACACAAAGCAAATTACAAAATGTGACAATGTTTGGATTGATTCCTAGCATGTAATAAAATTCACATGAGCTGTTTTGACCGGTATTTCACACTTAGTGAAGACTCTTTAATATAAAATTGGGATACATAGTAAAATCATGTTAACCAGCTTATACAGTATTAAGTGCAACTCTTACAGAAACAAATGACATATTCTGTGGACGATAAAAGCCCTAATTGGTGCTTTTCAGAGTGAATGTGGTTTCTCAGAGTCAAGGTAATAATTACAGACAGTGTAAAAACTTTGTACATTACTGAATTCAATTGTTCTCCCACTGGATATTAGTAGTGTTGCTAAGGCCCATTAATTTCTCACAGAGAAAGTAGTAGAATGCACTAAAAACAACAGATTTATGCCACTGTCATATGCCACACTGAAATCACATGCTGTCCTTGTAGAGGTTTACCGCCCAGGACTAACAGCAAGTCAGGCATATGGAGAAACATGGCATCCTCCGTTTCCTCTGCCAGGTCAACACTATTCCGCTTCTCGCTAATAGCCTCCTGGTTCTCAAAGGTGAGACAGCTTCCTTTCAGCTTTGTGTCTTTCAGTGCAATACTAAAATCTGGTGAATGCTTCTTATTGTCCATGTGGAAAGTCTGGAGCTCAATACAGGGCTCTTGCAAAGTGGGGCGGGATGGTTGGCACTTGTTCTTAAATGGTCTTAGCTTGTTATTGATGTTGTGAGAGTTGGGTATTTCCCTTAAATAGACACTGTTTGGGGCCGTTGGCTGGAAACTCTGACCTAGGCCAATGCTGCAGTGATGGATCCGGCATAGAGACGGGGATTCAGGCAACAATGCTAGCTTCTTCCAAGTTTGTGTTTCCAGGTTGAACCTCCACAAGCTGCTCTGAGGAGAGCTCTGGGTTTCCCCACCACCAAAGATGAGCATGCTGTCCTTAAACAATACAGCAGAGTGACCAACCAGCCTGGGAGGACCTGAACTGCAGAGTAAGGGATCAGAGAAGTGTTAGTGTTTAAGTGCATGTCTGAAAGGGAAAAAAAACAACTATATACCAACATTAAAGGCATAGTTCACTCAAAAATGAAAATATGCTGAAAATGTACCCACCCTCAGGCCATCCAAGATATAGATGAGTTAGTTTCTTCATCAGAACAGATTATGAGAAATCAATTGCTTACCAATGAATGGGTGCTGTCAGAATGAGTGTTGAAACGGCTGATAAAAGCATCACAATAATCCACAAGTATTGTAAGTAATCCACAAACGGTGTATTTGTAAGAAACAAAATCATCTTTAAGATGCTTTTAACTTCAAACCGTTGCTTCTCCATCCATAATATGACTTTCTCCTGTGAAAAAGTCTTATCTGAATCAGGAGAGAAATATGCACAAAACAAGCTCTGTTTACAATCCAAAACAGTTCTAAACAAATATATTAGTAGATTTTGAGAGGACAACAGGGGGTGGACTTTCACTGGGGGAAGCGTCATTATGGATTATGAAATGGTATTTTGGTCAGAAGCGCCTTGATCGATTTATTTCTTACAAACACAAAGCTTTTCGCTTCACAAAACATTAAATAATGGACTGGAGTGGTGTGGATTATTGTGATGCTTTTATCAGCTGTTTGGACTCTCATTCTGATGGCATCCATTTACTGCAGAGGATCCACTGGTGAGTAAGTGATGTAACGATAAATTTCTCAAAAGAGAAGAAACAAACTCATCTTGGATGGCCTGAGGGTGAGTAAATTTTCATTTTTGGATGAACTATTCCATTAAACCATAAGACAGTGCATAATGCTGTAAAGCGACCAACTACAGTTTGTTTTGTTTTTATGTGCCATTTAGGGGTGAGTTAATCAGAAATAGATGATGCTACAATAATAGATAGGCACAGGAAACAACTGTATATAATGGACTGGGGTGGTGTGGATTATTGTGATGCTTTTATCAGCTGTTTGGACTCTCATTCTGATGGCATCCATTCACTGCAGAGGATCCACTGGTGAGTAAGTGATGTAACGATACATTTCTCAAAAGAGAAGAAACAAACTCATCTACATCTTGGATGGCCTGAGGGTGAGTAAATTTTCATTTTTGGATGAACTATTCCATTAAACCATAAGACAGTGCATAATGCTGTAAAGCGACCAACTACAGTTTGTTTTGTTTTTATGTGCCATTTAGGGGTGAGTTAATCAGAAATAGATGATGCTACAATAATAGATAGGCACAGGAAACAACTGTATGAAGAAATATGCGTAGACTTTAGCCTTGTTCAGACTGTCAGTCCAAATCCTCAAATCCTAAATCATATTTAGCAAGTCTGAACAGCAAACAATTAAGTGAAATCTGATTTCTACAAATCCATTTCAAGCCACATTCATGGACATTCAGCAGCATGGAATGAAGCCGCGCATTCCAGCTTCCTACATTTCTGCTGCTGCCTCATAAGATGCAATATAATCCAGTGTGACGGCAACGTTGTTACGATGTAAGACAACATCTGTAAACTGTATTGCTGTTGTTGTTTTTAGGCATACCAACACAACGTCATTGCCATAGAAACCAATGCAGATAGTCAGTAAAACGAAAAAGCACCACAGACATACAAATCGGATCGGAATAGATGCGATACACAGTGTGGACAGTCAAACATTTCAATCAGATTCCAATCGGATATGCACAAAAATCGGATTTGGATTGACAGTCTGAACAAGGCTTTTGTGATCTGTCCAAAAAAAATTTTAATACAGAGTTAAGTGGAATATTCTGTTCTGCTTGGGAACATGCTTCCTACTAATTATGTCAAACAAAACTCAGAAATATCTTTTAAAGATTAAGCTATAAACTTTACTAAATTGGGCCAAATCTATTGATTATTTGTATGGCAATCAGGGTTTATGGTATGGATAGATAGATGTTAATAAAGAAACTCACTGGAATTTGATGCAACTCCAGGTTTGACTGGCAGAACTCCAGATCCACAGGTCCTTCTGTTCCCTCAGGCCCTGCAGGCCACCATAAAGGTACATAGAGTCCTGGTATGTCATAGCTGAGTGACCATGTCTGGGACCAGGCCCACCTTGTACACTGCTTAGGAGCGACCACACCCTAGAATCTAAAATATCATTATTTGGCAAGGTCATTCAGCAATTTGTAAATTACAGAAATCATACCTGACTTTTCAAATAAATATTTAGTCTTAGAAGATGCTCGCTTACTAAAAAACTTAAATCCCATGGAATGTGATAACACTCACCAAAATCAAATTTCCAGAATTCCTTTGTTGATCCTCTTATATCAATGTATCCACCGTAGACATACATAGATGACCCAAAGATAACAGCACTGTGCCCTTTTCTGTTTGCTAGTGTCACTCCCTACAATAACAGTTCACTATAATAAAAGAATCATCTGTTTCAGCTGTAGGTCTTGTAAAAAAAAAAAAAAAAAAAGATGTTTACCTGTAAAGTGTCACTCCCTGTTTTCCAGTTAATCCAGCACTCTTTAACTGCAAAGAATATAAAACTGAAGACGTGAATGACAAAGTGGCATATTACTGTGTGGTAAAACACAATCTGCATTCATAAAGCACAAGTGCTGCTGTCAATAAAACAAGACATTTGCCAAAACAAATGATACAAAAATTAAGAAAGTTATATATTTTTTTCTATTCAATTTTTAAAAAAAAAAGTTTTTAACTTAAATTCCATGCATGTAATTTATAATAAAAATTAAAGTACATAAAACTTTTTGTTGAAGCATTGTCTAGTGGACAGACATTTTGGACCCCCACTGAACATGCACTGAATAAAAAATACCTGTATCAAATACCCAAAGAGGTGTTTTTGAGTTAGTATATGATGAGTCTTGCATTCCTCCGAAGACATACATAAATCCCTAAGAAGAAAAATGGTAAATTAATTTACTTTTTGGTGCAAAAAATTTACTAAAGTTATATGTGGAAATAATTATCATTATAAAAAAACTTATATATAACCCTCTTAAGGAACATACTATATATAAATATATATTGGGGCAATCATGGCCTAATGGTTAGAGAGTCGGACTTGTAACCCAAAGGTTGCGGGTTCCAGTCTCTGTACCAGCAGGGGGGAGTGAATGTACAGTGCTCTCTTCCACCTTCAATACCAAAAGGTTGAGCAATGCACCGACCCCTCCAACTGCTCCCCATTTTTGCCACAGCAAAAATGGCTGCCCACTGCTCTGGGTGTGTGCTCACGTTGTGCGTGTTTGTTCACTACTCACTGCTGTGTGTGTGCACATGGATGGGTTAAATGCGTAACTGGTGAACGCCTTATGATCAATTGTGAGTTTGTTGCAATTACCTGATATGCTACCATTGTGTGCTCTTCCAGTTCTTCAGGTGCTTCTTCGCTATCATAGGGAAGCTCGGCCCACTTGTCACAGACTACAAACATATAAATTTCCCCTTAATTGTAATCAATCAATGCAACAGGAACCAATAACAAGCACAAGTATCCAAAGCAGCAGGTAGCCGCAGATAAATAACAATGACTTACCCACATTATATTTCCAGAAATCTCTGAGTGAGCATTTTTCTCTGCCTCCTAGTACGTAAACATGGCCTCTGTAGGCACAAGACGCATGCTTGTAACGATCACATGGTGCGGGGCAGTGCTGAGGCACTGAGGTCCACAAACAAGCACCTCTCCTCTGGTTCATGCTCAGGCTCTGAGAGTCTCATGGGTTAATCTCTGTGAAGAAAAGCAAGCATGAAATACATAGGGACTACTAATGAAGACCGGTTAACAATAATAGTACAGAAACAGCAGTACAAGAATATTGCGATGAAAGGAATTTTTATTATGGAGTTTAGTAATACATTAGATAAGAGTTGAGCAAATATTTGACCAGAAAACAAGTATTTCTAGTAAGCAACACTACAGATTTTGGACCATATAATATAATTAAAATAGCTTTTATACAGTTCAATACAAAAGTTATTACGGAAAAACTTACATTTAGACACAATATTGCTATCTTGTCTATTTCGTCCACGGTTTGTGAAGACAGTAGGCCTAGCACAAATCCGTGAATGAATGTTCCAAAGTGAAATAAACTTCAACGGAATAAAGTTGAATGGAATTGAATTGAAGTAAAGTTGAATAAACTTCAACTTTACTGTTCAGTGCACTGATGTCAGACTCATTTTGGATAATAAAGTTTATTGTTAAATTGTTAAATGCCCTGCCTCCATCATTACATATCTTTGTCACATACATTATGTGGAAAATAATGTGTTTTTTAAATCTTAAACCGCATAAACACATTGCATTACACCAAATACACAACATAATGTTCTTTTTAGCAACGTCATATGACCCCTTTAAGGAGGTCGTCTTCCTGGAGTTAAATGTGACAATTTGTCATGAACTTGTACACTCCGTGACAAGAAGGGTCAGAGCAGTATACTTGAAATTAAGGAGGATATTATACATTTGTTAAATTAAATCTAGGGTGTAGATATTCCTGCAATCCTTCATTTAAACAAAATTGGCTAATTTATTTATTTTACTCAGTTTTTATTAAGTATATGTTTAATACATTTCAATTGTGCCATCTTTTCCATTTGTATTAGTAATTATTAAGAAAATACATCTTTTGTATTTATTATGTTGTGCACTGTATTTACACACACACACACAAAGAATATTTGTTTACTTGGACGCAGATGTTATTTCCTGTTGTTTACAGACACCAAAAAAGTTTACCTGTAGTATACAGTATTACTGTTGAAATTTGAATGTGTTTGGTTATGGTTTGATATCTTTATGACATTTCTTAATTGTTTTTTTTTTTTTAAACAAATGTGAACTGTTTTGAAAATAAATCCCTTCCAACACGTCACAAATCACAAACATAACACAAGCAATATGGGATGTTAGGTGACATTTAATGAGGGATTCATCGTATTTAGTCAACATTTAGTAATTTAGTTAACAATTTTACATACACAGTAAAGCAAGAATAGAATACCCTTTGTCGACATACTTTTTCGTTTTTTACTTTTATTTTTATGTTGTTCACCACCGAGATTTTTAACATACATAAACTTTTATCTAGCCTAAGCCCGTTATACTACATCTAACGTTACTATCATTCGCATTTGTAACGGGCATATTAATGTAACTAAGAAAAACGGTTACCAAATCGCTTTACAGTGGTCGCTGAGTATTTACTTGCAGCATACGAAGTTTATATGTGACTTTTCATGGTAAAGAAAGTCCCGAAAGTGTCACATGACCGCGAGGAAGAGCTGCTTTAAACCTCGATAGCAACGAGTGCTGGATAGCGGTCCTCAAAACAGCATCGCGAGCGTTTGTTATTTTTGCTGATTTTAATATAACTGTTAAGATTGCGTTGTTAGTAAATGTAGTATTAAAGTCCCTTACCGCTCAAAATCGTCGTTGAACGTCTGCCCTCCCTTGATCTTCATTGAAAAGATAAGCGATGATGTGAAGTATAGCGGCCAATACCAGTACTCGAGAAGGAGGGGCGAAGAAGGATCTTCTGTGGTTTGCTTTTTTCTCAAGAGGGTCTCTGGCTGTAACTGAACACAACGCATTCCCACTTTTAAAACAAAACTCGCGAGCACAGAACACTAACATTTATATTATAGGCCTATTGTTTATATACTATTTCTCATAGAATTTATTCATTTTGCAGATGCTTTTATCCGAAGCTGCGTAAAAATTAGAACTTTTTGTGAAAACATTCAATATGGTTATCAACGCTTATTTAAGAGGAAAAAATGATTGATTGAGAGAGAATAAGGCTACTTTAAGGCCTTATGTTTACTGTTTCTGTTTGCTGTAATCTCTGAAGCAGCCACAATATTGTTTTCTAGAATTTTCTGCGATTTAGTCACAGCCCATGTGTGAGCTCAAGCCTTTGAAAATAACATTCTAATGTTTATTAAACTGTTATCATTTTTCATACACAATTACTGAATCGCATTCAGCTTCTGGAATATTTACTGTATAGCTGAATTTTTATTGGCACCTAATGAGATAATTCACTGATGTTTAAGTGCTGCAGTGCCTACATCGCCGAAGTAGCTATTAAGTTTGACATTGTGCTCAGTGAACTTTATGATGTCCATTTTCCAAACACCCTGAGGGATTTTTCAAAATAGCAAGTTACTTTAACCACCAACCTGAAGGAAGTACTACTAAACTTATCACATATCTTTGGCCCTACAAGAAGAAACAGTGTTTTAGATTACGTTTATGGTTTAGGTTATGTCTACACCAAAGCAGAATACATATACAGTCTTCCTACTGAGTTTTGTCCAATTTTTGTTTACTTGTACACCAGCCACTCTAGAAATGAAAGAAATTGCTTACTAGTCAGAATATTTACAAACATGTTGAAACCTGCCATGTGTGAGGGCTTAGATGAGTATGTGCCATTTCATTAAGAATAGTGTTGTTGCAACACAACAGGACTTGGCTAAATACAGACATTTACTTATGATGCCTATACAGAGCCACTCCACTGTGGATGATTAAGAGGGTCATCCACCTGGCCCTCTCACCTTTTTCATAATTAAGACACTTATGTCCAGTGCTTAATTTGTAAATTGCGAGGTCCCGGAACAAAGCGGGGAAACGGATCCGGCATGTGATTAGAGGAGGGAGCCTAACGGAGCATTTGCGCAATGGAGGACCAGCTTACGTGATTAACAGCGTGCATCTTCTTACGGTCATGAAAAAACGTGAAAAGTCGAGAAATTTTAAAACCGCAATTCCCAGGCCTGGAAAAGTCATGGAATTTTTTCCCTCAAATCTCTAAATAGAATTATGTTTAATCAGCTTTCGAGTTAATAATGAGGGAAATTCCTGCAAACATTTATTCATGTAGGTTAGATGAGTAAATAAATCCACACAAACTATCAGATTAAATCAGTCATTTGAAAACAGCGTGAGTGATTCAGATGTACCGCGTCTTCTCTCACTCACTGTCAAAGCGGCTTCACGACAGCGCATCTCGACTGCACGACTGCACGCTGCGATACAAGATTTTCGCTCAGATTTCGGGACAGTCGACAGAATTCGAGTCATTGTTGCATCGTCACAAAACGGTATCATTTGCACATCTTTTTAAGTTTAAGCCATTCCATACTGCGTGCTCCAAAGGGGGTTAGTCTCCATGAGCACACCTGCATACTCTCACAACACTAAAGCTCCTCAAACAGTGTTTTTAGCCCTTAATTACATGTGACAACATATGAGAGGTTTTGAGAGACCTTAGGTTGTGCTGCAGAGCCAACAATTTCATTAAACAAAATAAATTATTGTTGACTTTAGGAAGTCATCTGTAACCCCATAAACATTATATCATCTCAGTTCTGTTGCTTTTATATGAAAATAAATATGATGAACAAGACACTCAAAGTGCTTGCTATTTAATTCCATACGAAAGGCGTATTTATCATCCATTTTTACCTTTTTACAAACATGTAGTTTACATTTTTATAGAAATATTAAGACAATCACATATCTCACACAGAGATCGCACTGTCATAGTGTTTGGGAATATTCACGCATAATTTAAATACATAATCACATGAAATCAGATAAATTTTTTTTTTACATTTTAGACGAGAACGCAGCATCAGAGTTGTCTGAACCAATGAGCATTAAGCTGTGTCCATCATGCTTTTGATCAGCAGCAGTCAGTGGAGAGCAACTGCGCCAAAGAGTAGGCCTATAGAAAATTAAGAAGATTTTATAGTCTCAAGCACTCAGAAATCTCGCAAAAGAAAATTAAGCAGTTTTACTACGATAAAACCATGGTTAATTTTTGTAAGGGTTGTTTTGTCCACATGATTTTGTTGAAGAAATATAGAGGCTGTAGCATTTCTATCACAAGAAGGTGGCCAAAAATTAAAGATTAAGTGGATATTTGAATTAGCAAATGTTTGGTCAAACAAGGACTTGATCGTCCTGTAAGTGTAACAGCAGCAGTCACCAGGCCTTTGGCGCCCTTTACAGGCATTTGTAATAATATGTAATGTACATAAATTGTTTATTTTGTATTACATTATGTACTTTAACAGTGTTATTCAATGAAACCATATAATTATTAATTAACCAATCATTATTGCCTCATTGTTTTTATATAATGCATTTTAAAGGCTGTTGTTGGCTTAGGTCTGTTTTTATAACCACAAAAATATATATATTGTCCTAATACTTAGCCTATTTGTAAACTATTATTTGAAGTAAAACCATGGTTAATTTGTGCTTACCATAGCTAAAAGAACCATGATTTTTGGGTTTATTCATAGTAAAACCATGGATAATTTTCGTAAGGGAACATGGAAACTCAGAAAGAATATTAGATGCATTGTTGGTGGTTAAATTATTACCGACATTAAAACACGTTAGGCTATTAACGTCAACAGCCAAAAAGTTTTACAGGATTATGAATGTACCTGAAAGTGATGCACGGGCTTTTTAGGCTTTGAAAATGAGTGAAAATGGTTTATTATTCATGCAACAATGCATATTACTGTTATAGTTTTTATTAATAAACTTTAATAGGCCTATTACCGGTAATAAAGAACGAAAGTTTTTTAAAAAATTTTTAGCAACTGGGATGGTGCCCCTCTGGGAGTTGGTGCCCTACGCAACTGCGTACACTGCGTATAGGGAGCGGCGGTACGGTGTGTCAGCATACCATTTAATCTATCTCAGCCATCTCTGTCATTAACAGTGGTTAAATAAACAATGACAACTTAATACACGATAAAATTTTTCATAACATTTTAATAACTAATTTAAGATACAACACTTTTTTTTTCTTACACAGGTCTTTATAAATGAAAACATCTGCCTTTACATTGTAGGAAGGAGTATTTTTTCCTTTAAAGTCATAACATTGACAATATACTCTAAACATTACATAAAATATTTATGGCCGGTATCTCCAGGAGCATACCATATGATCAGTTCATAACATCATATCCCGTTCATCCCTCACCCAGAGGGCGGAGTCTACGGGTAGCGACATCATATCCTGTTCATTTGCATGTCCTGAGGTGGGGTATATGGCAGCAACGACAGCTTCAGAGAACTACAGGGTGTATGATTAGGACCAGGCGATTAATGCATTCCACAAGATAGCATAAGAGACTGTGGAGGATAAAGTCACCGAGAGGTAACTTAATGTGTCTTTATTTATGTCCCTATTTATTCATTCTTTTGTTTGTTTTTGAATTTTAGAAACGATCCACTCCAGCCCGAGCTTTTGTTACTGGTCGACAGGCAGTTATTTCAAGTCCCTGTGGGCGTATTTACTCTGTGAAAAATGTCAGTTGAATAAAGCTTAAAACCGTTATAAATTTCCCCCTGTATGGGTTAGTTCGACCCAGCTAACGGCTGATCTCGAGAGACGGGCGTATTTGCGGATGTCGCGCGTGTTTGGTTGATGTGGAGGTTTATTTTCGAAGCCCCAACGTGTACGTTATGTGTATGAATCAGAGATATTAGACACTTTCAGTGAATAAAGTACAGCATGTTTCACTTGAATGGTTTTCCTTTTTAAGCAAATAAAGTGAAATTAGGTGCTTGTTATACTTTAGGAAATACTGTTCATTAACCTCACTGGGTCAATTAAATATTAGCCTGTATGACCTTATTTTCTGTTCAGTTTCTCTAGAGACTGTTAGAAGAACTGGGACATGCCTAAGTGCCATTTAAACACTAAATACACATATAAATTAAACGCGTAATGAAAATAAAATTGTGTTTTTGTTAAAAACATCTAAAAAAAAAAATTCTTAATGAAGCTGTCATTTAGTAGTGGCTTGATGTTTGGGACCAAATATTAGTTTGTAGTTATTGATAGACTTGTATTAAATTAAGTTTGTGTGGAATTAGTTTTTCATTTGAGTTTTATGCTCCTCCTTCAAGGACTTCTGAGCCTTACTTCCTATATTCTCCTAATAAAATGTCATAGTAAATTACATACTGGTAAAAATGGAGCACATGAAGGCACTGTACACTGCTCCTTTTTACCATACATCTCAACTGTTTCCCATTATATTCAGACAATACAATCCAGCTTTGAAATCTTTTTACTTTTACAATCCATTTTAGTTTATATTTAGTAATCCATCTTGTTTTTTGACCAGGTATGTAAAGATGTACTTTTCTATCTCTTTAGTAGTTTGAAATATGGATTCAGATGAAAACACGTTAGGCTATTAACGTCAACAGCCAAAAAGTTTTACAGGATTATGAATGTACCTGAAAGTGATGCACGGGCTTTTTTTCGGTGCCGGATTTCTGATGTCTTTTCACGGGTATAGTTGTCCATAAATTATGATCATTTGCATTCACCCGCAAACATAAGATGCGAGCGGCCGCGGATGCGGGAATGGCGCTTCACGTGTGCTTAGCCTAGCCTACTGCATTCACAGTAAAATGCATTTTTTAAATAATTATATATATATATATATA
>NW_015626394.1:1095522-1102947 GCF_001515625.1 Sinocyclocheilus rhinocerous
GTTAATTATTATTATTTTTTGATTCGTGGTTTGATTTTTAGCTGGAAAGCTACAATGTACATATTATATACAGTACCATATTTTCAAAAGATTATGTATAAATCCTTGTGCAGTGCAATGTAATGAAATAACAATTTCCCTTTCAGTTGATGAGGCCTGTGCAACAGGTTTTTATTTATCTTTTAAATGGCTTGCACCTGCTTTGGCTAGTTTATCATGAAAACAAGCAGGCCTCTGAGTTCAACACATTAATGACCTATCCAAAGCTTGTACCATTTAATTTATTTGCTGTACTCCATTCCAGACATAATCTGTGTTTGGACGTCTGAACTGATGTTTCTTTAAGTTAGCTAGCTCTGTAGTTACTATTTACTGGTTAGAAGCTTTTCAGCTTTAATTTGTAAGTGATTCCCAACCAGGGGAGTGTGTACCCTATTAGTACTTGAGTGGGCTTCATTAGTTTTTGCAAATATTTTGAGTCTTTGCTCCTTGTAGTCATAACTTATCATTAAAATCTATACACATGACTGTATGTTCACTTTTAGGTGGGTGACATTTCATATTTGCTGAGCTCTCTGGTGTTCACATTTTAACATGCAAAGAGTGCAAATTACTTGATTTTTATATCTGTATTTCATTTAATACATTTGCCATTTGGTCTCTCTCAGAGATTCTCTGATTGCCCCCTAAACTGCAAAAAATATGGCCTGACAAACAAGCTCAAGTTTCAGTTTAAAAAGAGAGTGGGTCATTGTAAAAATTGCCACTTTAATCAAATTCATATGACAAAATTAATAAAAAAGAAGGACATATCTGCTTTGTTGTTGATGAAAGGGTACTTGACACATTTACACTGATGAGGTTGTTGGGGACAGAATACAAAAAAGGTTAGGAAAGACTAGATTAGAATTTGAGAGTGACTGTATAATAAGCATACATGCTGAATATTTTGTCAGTAATCTCAGTCAGTTGCTTTTACAATGTTCCTCAACCAGATATAACAGTGAACTTCTGTGTTCTCTACCCAGTTTATAATAGGATTAAGTTTTAAACTTATTAGGATTAAACCTAATTCTAGAAGATTGAACATACATTCCCAATAAACATCATGAAATGCTCCTGATGTCATGCTGATGTGTATCTATGTTGAACCTGTTGGTGTAAAATTTCATCAGATTACTGGGAAAATATGGGCAGAAATGTCGAATCATTAATTTTATGCCCGTCTTTTTTATTATATGAGCCATGCATTATGTTTCATCGTCATATTGTGATGAAATACCCTGTTTGCATGTGTATAGGGCTGGGTATTGCCAAATACCTCACAATACGTTTGGGGTTGCCAAGAATTTTTTTTTAATGTTTTTGGAAGAAGTTATGCTCGTCAAGGCTGCATTTATTTAATAAAAATACAGTAATATTGTGAAATGGTATGTGCTGGTTTGGTGCTCAAGAAACATTTCTCCTTATTATTAATTTTGAAAACAGTTATGCTGCTTAATATATATTATTTTTGGAGTCAGAGATAATTTTTTTTCAGGACTCAAAAGAAGTAAAAAGAGAACTTTTGTAACATCTTTAAAAAAACAACAAAAAAACTTACTGACCTCAAACTTTTGAACCGTAGCGAATCGGTATATTTCAATATATATTTGTCAGTAGCACTATATATTTCTTATTCATGTGTAAACCTTGCACCTTAATGTTTTAGAGCTGTGCTTTTTTCCCTGGAAAATTTCCTCTCTGCTAGTAATTGCACTCTGAGGTGAATAAGGGTACTTTTTTGATGAGAAACACACATCAACCTAGCCAAGTTTATGAATGTCAACAGTTTCCCTTAGATTTGTTTCTCGTTTGCTAGGCCTTGTGATCTGACTGAAAAAAAATCAACCCTTGGAAAAAGGTCAAGTTCTGCTTTTTATTACAGGGCGTTTCATACCAGCGTCATTATGTTCTGTGCACTTCCTCGTAGGCAAGAGGTGCTGATTTGCTACATGCCCCAACACTATAGCAGATTCTGTTCAGCAAAATGTTCATTTTTGGGTGACATTTAGTTTGCGACAGCACAGTTTTTCTTATAGAAACTCTTTTTATTTTGGCATAATGCTCTGATATTCTTAATGTTACTGTCATCATTCACTTTATAATTCATTATTCTTAGGTAATCTGGATTGCAGAGGGCCATGAACTAGTCATACCAGTGGGGAATGTGGAGCCAGATGTTAGTTCAGTAATTTGTCTCTTGGTTTTGACTTTGTGCTCCTAAACGCTCCCACATGGGATGTTTCTCTTGCCCTGCAAACCCCTTGAGAGCCCAATGGAGTCTGTGTCTCTGGGTATGTGATTAAAAGGGTTTGAGATAAACAGGGGTCTGCTTAAGTCCATCTTTTATGGGATGTGTGATGGGGTGGAATATTTTGTTCATCAGCTACATTGAGGTCTTTGCCAGTGGTTTCTTTTAAAACTCTTTGCTGCTTTCTTCTTTAAACTTAATATATTATTGCTTATAATTAGAGGTCAATGAGTAATGCATTTTGCTCATAATTAGAAAAAAGCTTAATAATCTCAATTACCACCAAATGCCTTTCAGCGTTTGCTCATTAACAATACCTTAAGGATAACGTTCATCAATTCACAGTTTTCTAAAATTCCTGTTCACAGGTTGGTTGCATAAGGTTTTATCTGTAACTTATTTGAATGGGAAAATTTTTACGTCTGCCTAACACTTAAACAAATTATTTTCCCTCCCTGTAAATGAAATGGAGAGGTACTTGAGATGGTTTATTTCACTTGCTCTGGAGAATGTTTTCGCAGTGCTGTTGAAGTAAATTCCACCTTTCCCACAGAGTAGGGAGTAGCAGCATGTTGAAAATTATTTGATATGGGGGAAAATAGGGCAAGATATAAAATGTTCACATTTTTAAACCATTCGGTCTGCTTTTCAGAGAATATCATGGTTACTTTTGCTTGTTTATTCATATGAAAATACTATCAAGCAGCTATGTGTAAAGAGATTGTCCATTAATTGGCATCAAGCTTCCAATCTCCATGCCCGGTTTGGATAACAACATGGCTGTAAGATCCCAGTTCATCACCACTGCCTTTATATATCTGAATGAAGCCTCTGTGTCCCAGCTCGATGGTTAGTATTCAGCAGAGATGCTCACCTTGAGTGTGAGGGAGAAACAAGCTCCTCAGACAGCAGGTTCTTTGCTTTCTTGCACAGATAGTGCACATTTTTTGTAGTTTATTCATAACTGATCAAATCTGGCATTTCGTATAAGCAATCTTGTTTGAGAAATTTCTTTACGTCTGTACCTCTGAAAAGAAACATTATTTTAAACATGATGAATGCTTGAAGGAGAGTATAACTATCCACACAAGCGTTTGGAGCCACTGTAGTTCCTAAAATGCTCTTTCATGCCAAGAAATATGGCAATGTTTTTCAATACTTTTTTTTGTAGAACAGGCAATAATTTTGTAGAAGAGGCAATAAAAGAAATCCTAAGTCCAGGTATTGATGGAAGCCGAGACTCATAAAAATATTCTCTTTTCTGGCTTGCTCTATCCATTACTGATTTAAAAAGAGATCAGGCTTTTCCATAAATATGTTGAAATGTGGTGCTCATTTGGGAGATGTAGGTTCGATTCTGAAACAAAAATAAGAAAGGCAAGAATGGTAGCTGTCAATGCAATGTGTCAGTACAGCATACACATCATACTGTAATTAGGCATTGAGGAAGTTCAATTAAATCGTATTCAGTGTTTTATTCATCCTTCTAGTGTGCAGTCTTTTTATATTTGTAATATATTGGCATAGATCTGGGTTGGGCAGTCATGTTTAGAGGAATGTAGTTTATTCATAACTGATCAAATCTGGCATTTCGTATAAGCAATCTTGTTTGAGAAATTTCTTTACGTCTGTACCTCTGAAAAGAAACATTATTTTAAACATGATGAATGCTTGAAGGAGAGTATAACTATCCACACAAGCGTTTGGAGCCACTGTAGTTCCTAAAATGCTCTTTCATGCCAAGAAATATGGCAATGTTTTTCAATACTTTTTTTTGTAGAACAGGGAATAATTTTGTAGAAGAGGCAATAAAAGAAATCCTAAGTCCAGGTATTGATGGAAGCCGAGACTCATAAAAATATTCTCTTTTCTGGCTTGCTCTATCCATTACTGATTTAAAAAGAGATCAGGCTTTTCCATAAATATGTTGAAATGTGGTGCTCATTTGGGAGATGTAGGTTCGATTCTGAAACAAAAATAAGAAAGGCAAGAATGGTAGCTGTCAATGCAATGTGTCAGTACAGCATACGCATCATACTGTAATTAGGCATTGAGGAAGTTCAATTAAATCGTATTCAGTGTTTTATTCATCCTTCTAGTGTGCAGTCTTTTTATATTTGTAATATATTGGCATAGATCTGGGTTGGGCAGTCATGTTTAGAGGAATGAGGTTTAGAGTGGTGCAATAGTGTAATGAAATTAAAACTTTTTTTCTAAAACACACTGCCCATATGTGTCCATATACCAACCTGGGATCACTGGAAAAGCTGTGGCGATATTTCTTCAAAATGATCACTTTTTGCATGTTTCACAACACTTTCAATGTGAAATGTCCAGTGAGTGGTGTTAAACGCAGATTCAGCTTTAGCTGAAAAAGATGAACATGAATCTGGCAGCTTATTATGTTGTTTTTTTTCTATGTATCGCAGCAAGTCGAAATGTCCAGTGAGTGGTGTTAAAAGGTTAATGCCCTATTGCATTTAAAAATAAATTATCCACACTAAATTCTATCCTAAAACTGAGTTTTAAAATACAAGCAAAGATGAAAGTGCTAAACGCACATTCAGCTTTAGCTGAAAAAGATGAACATGAATCTGGCAGCTTATTATGTTTTTTTTTTTCTATGTATCGCAGCAAGTCGAAATGTCCAGTGAGTGGTGTTAAAAGGTTAATGCCCTATTGCATTTAAAAATAAATTATCCACACTAAATTCTATCCTAAAACTGAGTTTTAAAATACAAGCAAAGATGAAATAAAAACGCGTTTACTCACAGGTTTTGCTTAATTTTTTAAAAATTATTTATGTTAGGACCAGGGCAAGAATCACATTTTCCTTGAGTTGGTCTACTAGCATAATTGCACCGTTCTGTGAGGGCATGTGCTTTACATGAAGTTTGGAAAATAGGCCTATGATGCAGTTCCATGAATATTTCAGAGGAATTGCTCATATAAGTTTTCAAACCTCTTATTGGCAGTTTGCACTTACTGAAATGTATCATTACCTTTGGAGTTGCAGTTTTATTTTGAGGTATGTTTCTACTCGCACTCACCAGAAAGATCTGAAGAGAGCGCTTTCTGCTTCTCACGTGTATAGAATAAATAAAACACATTGTTTGTTTACCCATTCTTCACCAGTGCATTCCTGCAGAATCAATGCTTATAACCTGCCTCTTCTGGCTCATGTTATTTATTTGTACTGTATTTGTTATCCCCGCTGTACATTCCTTTTGCAGTACTCTAGGCTTAGGTCTCTGTTGCAGATGAGCTTATCTCTGCTGTCTGTTCCTAGCTGGCACTGGTCTCAAGGGTATGAGAGCGTTCAGGGAAAGTATGCAGGGAAGCAAGCATACGATGTGGAAGGGGAGAGAGGGGATATTTGGAGCCCTATCTGGCTTTGGCCTAGTTTTTCCCGCTGTTTTTCCCATCAGTCTGGCAGGAAGTTCCAAACAAGCCAAGCTTAGCGAAAACAAAAAGTCATCTGGTTTCCTGTAGGTCAGATATTTCCTCTCGCACAGCATGTCAGAGGATCTATATGGATTCTTGTGTGTGTGTTTGTAGAATCCATTTCAGATTGACAACTTCATCTTAAACTCATTTATAGCTGTTGAAATATTTATTCTGCAATATTTCTTCTTCAACCAAGACAGTTTGCCTTTAGGAGCATGATTATTTCATTAGAATAAAATGTGTTAAGGCTATTGTTTAAAAAAATAAGAGAGAATTACCATGTTAAGCATTGTACACTACCTTTCAAAATATTGGGGTGAGTACGTTTGTTGTTGTTGTTTTTTTTAAAGAAATAACTAATTTTACATTGAACATTTACATTGTTACAAAAATGTATTTCAAATATGCTGTTCTTTTGAACTTTATTCATGAAATAAATAATCCTGAAAAGAAATGCATCACATTTTCCACAAAACTATTAAAGGGTTAGTTCACCCAAAAATAAAAATTTGCCTGCGTTTTACTCACCTACTCGCACTCACCAGAAAGATCTGAAGAGAGCGCTTTCTGCTTCTCACGTGTATAGAATAAATAAAACACATTGTTTGTTTACCCATTCTTCACCAGTGCATTCCTGCAGAATCAATGCTTATAACCTGCCTCTTCTGGCTCATGTTATTTATTTGTACTGTATTTGTTATCCCCGCTGTACATTCCTTTTGCAGTACTCTAGGCTTAGGTCTCTGTTGCAGATGAGCTTATCTCTGCTGTCTGTTCCTAGCTGGCACTGGTCTCAAGGGTATGAGAGCGTTCAGGGAAAGTATGCAGGGAAGCAAGCATACGATGTGGAAGGGGAGAGAGGGGATATTTGGAGCCCTATCTGGCTTTGGCCTAGTTTTTCCCGCTGTTTTTCCCATCAGTCTGGCAGGAAGTTCCAAACAAGCCAAGCTTAGCGAAAACAAAAAGTCATCTGGTTTCCTGTAGGTCAGATATTTCCTCTCGCACAGCATGTCAGAGGATCTATATGGATTCTTGTGTGTGTGTTTGTAGAATCCATTTCAGATTGACAACTTCATCTTAAACTCATTTATAGCTGTTGAAATATTTATTCTGCAATATTTCTTCTTCAACCAAGACAGTTTGCCTTTAGGAGCATGATTATTTCATTAGAATAAAATGTGTTAAGGCTATTGTTTAAAAAAATAAGAGAGAATTACCATGTTAAGCATTGTACACTACCTTTCAAAATATTGGGGTGAGTACGTTTGTTGTTGTTGTTGTTTTTTTTAAAGAAATAACTAATTTTACATTGAACTTTTACATTGTTACAAAAATGTATTTCAAATATGCTGTTCTTTTGAACTTTATTCATGAAATAAATAATCCTGAAAAGAAATGCATCACATTTTCCACAAAACTATTAAAGGGTTAGTTCACCCAAAAATTAAAATTTGGCTGCGTTTTACTCACCCCCGATGCATCCTAGGTGTATATGACTTTTTTCTTTCAGACGAATTCAGTCGGAGTTATAAAAAAAATTGTCTTTGATCTTTCAAGCTCTATCGTTGCACTCAGCGGGTGTTGCATTGCTTCTGTCCAAAAGACGTGAAATAAAAAGCACCTTTCTATAAAAAAAAGTGTCTCACACGGCTCCGGGGGATGAACAAAGGCCTTCTGTAGCGAAT
>NW_015626394.1:1103312-1136037 GCF_001515625.1 Sinocyclocheilus rhinocerous
GTGTTCGTCACTTCTGAGCGGCGCATGCGCAACGCTGACCCCATACGTCATCCTCCCGGAACTGCTTCTGTGTACAACTGCTGGGGCAAGCTAGATTCAAGTGATTATTACGTTTTGAATATGGATATTTTTCTTACAAAAACGCATCGATTCGCTACAGGAGGCCTTTGTTCACCCCCCGGAGCTGTGTGAGACACTTTTTTTTGTGGAAGTGTGCTTTTTTTTCACGTTTTTTGGACAGAAGCAATGCAACACCTGCTGAGTGCAACGATAGAGCTTGAAAGGTCAAAGACAATTTTTAATATAACTCCGACTGGATTCGTCTGAAAGAAGAAAGTCATATACACCTAGGATGCATCGGGGGTGAGTAAAACGCAGCCAAATTTTAATTTTTGGGTGAACTAACCCTTTAAGCAGCGCAGCTTTTTTTTTTATTATTAATATGTTTCTTGACCACCAAATCACCATATTAGAATGATTTCTGAAAGATCATGTGACAGTGAAGACTGGCTGCTGAAAATTCAGCTTAATCACAGGATTCAATTACATTTTAAAATGTAATAACATAGAAACTTTTATTTTAAATTGTGATAATATTTCAATATTATTGTTTTGCTGTGTTTTTGATCATGAATATTACAGTCCTAATAATTACATAAACCTCAGGGTCTGCCTCAGTTTTGTAAATGCCAGCTTGCAAACACACTAATTTCAATCTTATTTAAGCTCATATGGGTTTAATATTTAATGCAACAAAGCTGTGTTTTATCAGTAAGTGTGTCACCTGGTAAATTAACCAAAGATCTTGGCGTTACAGGAACCACCATCAAAGTGGCAAACACAATTAAGTAGAACAATCACTTCCTTTTACAAAAGATTATACAACCTAAAAAAAGGAACTACACAGAAGGAAAAAAATGTCTGAGATAAAATCATTAGTATTTCTGTATGCCTATTATGTTATTCAGTCAAGTGTGAACTACTAGTGCACTAGGTATTACACACTAATTTTTATTTAATTTTTTATTATTTTTGTGTAACTCACAATAGTCTAATGATGGTTATAATTTAGCTTGTACATTCAGTTTTGTTGGTTATCCTCCAAATGCTTTATCAGTGGATGAAGTGTGCCATATGAACTAATGCTGGCCCTATGCGATATATCACGGTAATGAATATGCACAATATTGTTATCCTGGGCACTTCTAAATACCGTGAATAATTATATATTACAAATTATTTAGAATGTTGAATGCATTTTAAGAATACTTTTCCCATCAACTGGTCAAAATGAAGACCACCGCTGTATGCTGGAGGTCTTATTGTAAAGTGATACCTATTGGTCTTTATAGTTCTTTTGCACTTTAATCTGTGTAAAACTTTTAACTTTATATATTTTTCTGTATTGCTTTATTGCATTTAAATGTTCAGTTATTTTTGTTATAAGAAAAAAGTTATTAAACCTGTTATACTGTATTATGACAGCACTTTTTTTAAAACTAAATTTCAATATCATGATAATACCGTATACCGTGATAAAAGCATGAGCAATTAATCGCAACATGAGAATTTGATACCGGCATATCCCTAGCCTGGCCCTGACCCAATCACTGTCTCCTGCTCTGCTTTGCTCTGGCCTCTTCTTTATCCTTGCCTGAGCTGCTGACGTGTGCCATGATTGTCTCCAGCAGGCCTGCAATCAGAGAGGGTGAGGCCGAGTAGGTCAGACTCAGCTTGCCCCTCCACTCAAGCAGAGGGCATCACCCTCTCTTGTGCAAGAAATCAGTGTCCCTCTTCTAACCTGGCATCCATTTAACAGCTAAAAATGAGAGAATCTGTGCTGCATGGGAAATAGAATCATCGTTGATCTCTGCGCTTCTCCCTCAGCTGTAGAGAGGCTGACCAGCGACACTGCTGAACGCTCATCGCTTTTAGTAGCACGGCAGCTCCACAGGCCCTGCTCACAGGGGTTTGGTGATGAACAAGTGTAGCAGAATGTGGACAGTACTGAGGGAATCCTAATGAATTCCACCAGTCGGGGGAGGAGGAGGGCTGTCATTAATATTTTAGAGGCTGGTTGCCATCTGGCCGTATTTAAGAAGCATGCATATGTAGGTCATATCTGCCATCATTTTACTATGTCCAACCTCTGTTTAACCCTGTTTAACCGGCATTTTCTGAAACAGCGATGACATTGTGCATGTATTCCACTGTGTTGCACTGCCTTGTCATTTGGATTTTACCAGTTACATTTTTTACCACTTGGGCCACTTTCCCATACATTCTTAGAAAGTGCTGCTATCTACAACCAAATGAAAGCCACTGACCTTTTTTATTTATTTGTTATATTAGTTATTTATATTCAAAAGTTTGGGTTCAATATTTATTTATTTTATTTATTGTTTTTTTTTGTTTTTTGAAGAAATAAATTAATACTTCAGCAAGGATGTACTCATTTTTTTTTTTTTATTTCAAAATATTTATATTTCAAACAAATACTATTCCTTTGAACGTCCTGAAAAAAATTAATTTCCACAAAAATATTAATTGGCAGAACTGTTTTCAACATCGATAATGATAATAAAGTTACATGAGCAGCAAATCAGCATATTAGAATGATTTCTGAAGGATCATGTGACTCCGAAAACGGCTGAAAAGGAATAAATTACATTTTATATATTCAAATTTAATAAATTTATTTTATAAAAAAAAAAAAGTATTTTAAATTGTAATAATATTTCACAATATTACGGTTTTTACTGTATTTGTGATCAAATAAGTGCAGCAATGGAGAAGATTTTGAGTGATTTCTTTAAAAAAAAAAAAATCATGCTATTATCATACCCTGGCTTGTTTCATACTGTCTTCCCCAGCATGACTGTATAATTAAGGGACACCAAGCATCTTAAATTGACATCTTTAAATAAAGCTCCGTAAGCAGATTCTTGCGTCTTCTTGCACAGTGCCCCAGTTTCCTATTGAGGCATTTTTTTGGGGGGACCACCAGGAACAATAGCTGGAAGCAGTGGGTCATGTTCTCCTTTCCTCTGCTCAAGAGTGCTAGTATGAACATTCTTCAGTGGTCTTCTCATTATTCCTATATGGATGGTCTTATGAATCCATAACAAGATGCAGAATTAGCCCAGCTGTTTGGATTTCAGACCTAATTAAGCCTAATTAAGTATTATCCTCATTAATCCGCTATGGTTTTCCAAAGAAAATGCACTACATAAAAATGGTACTCGAATTACAGATCTCAATTAATAATTGGGAAGTATCACTAATTAGTACACATTATGCATCATATACAATCATATTTATTTGAAACATGTAAATTCAGCATAATTAGCAAGCTTCACTAGTACACATTTTGCATCATTATAAAATGGTGTTTAAGTGCGATGTTCACAAGTAAGCTGTCGATGTGATTATTACTTTTTTGTGGTATGTAGTTCTTCAAATAATTCATCATAAGTGATTGTGTGTGTGTGTGTGTGTGTGTGTGTGTGTGTGTGTGTGTGCTAGGCTTTAGATATTGTGAATGGGGAAAGGACCAGTTCTGCTTATAAAAATAATTCCAGGGCTTTCCACCAACAAGATTTTACTTTCATAGATGAGCGTTTTCCCAGAACAGAATGCAAATAATGCTAATAAAAACAAGCTACCCATGCAAATGTACAGTTCCATGTGATACTGATGCAATACAGTATATCATTATATATTACATGATACATTGTACTCCAATGTACTTCCCAAGTACAAGTATTGTATTTAAAGAATCCTTGGAAATTGTTTCGGTCTTCCTTTTTAGGTTATTGTAGTATGGATCACCCTCATAAATGGCAAAAAAAAAAAAATATATATATATTTTTTGTAAATGTAACTAACCAAAATTAGTTTCCTCTCATTAGTCAAATCACCTCTATTTATATAGCGCTTTATAAAATCCAGATTGTGTCAAAGCAGCTTTACAGTGTTAAACAGGAAAACGTGTGTTGATAATGCAAGAGGACAATAACAAACAGTCAGTTTATCAGTTAAAGTCAGTTCATTGTTGATTCAGTGATTATTAGTGCTGAGCAATAAACCATTTTTTATAGAACAGGTTCTTTGTGGTAATACCAATAACTTTCTTCATAATTTTCATCTATTTATAGTGATTTAGGGTGAATTTATTAAGAAACATTATTAACATTACAATTGAATGTCTTTGTTAAAATGTATAGTGTTCATTCATAAATGCCTTGGATAAAAAAAAAAAAGTTAAATATTTGGATCCAGCATGATACAATTTATTTTACTGTATGATTTAAGAACCATGATGCAAATGAAAGTTCAGCTGCACACCTGTGCTTGTGTTGATGGTTCAGCCTCTCCATAATAGTTTTGTTTCTCCACAGGTGGTGCCAGCTTGTCTGTGGGCGTCTTGTGGTGTACCCGAGGAAGGCAATTAGATATGGCAGCTAATAAGAGTAAGGGTCAGAGCTCCCTCACCCTGCACAAGGTCATTATGGTGGGCAGTGGAGGCGTAGGAAAGTCTGCTCTTACCCTTCAGTTTATGTATGATGAGGTAAGTCAACAGACCAAAAAAGTTTTTTTTAGGTGGAGGCTTTACTAACACCACAAGTCTCAAAAAAAAAAAAAGTGTATTGCTAGACTTCAAGATGCATTGCCTTGGTTTATTTAACAGTGATTGCTATTTTCTGTCCCTCAGTTTGTTGAAGATTATGAGCCCACAAAGGCTGACAGCTACAGGAAGAAAGTGGTGTTGGATGGAGAAGAGGTGCAGATTGACATTTTAGACACAGCTGGGCAGGAAGACTACGCGGCCATCCGAGACAATTATTTCCGTAGTGGAGAGGGTTTCCTTTTGGTGTTCTCCATAACAGAGCACGAGTCCTTCACGGCCACAGCAGAATTCAGGTCAGTGGTATTGCACCATTCTAGCTACTTGAATCATAAGCTAGTACAATAAGAAAATGGAATCTCCCATTGTGACCTAGTATAGTCGGAAAATTGGATCACTCAGCATTAAATGTATCCGTGTGTTTACAGGGAGCAGATCCTGCGGGTTAAAGCTGAGGAGGATAAGATTCCTCTACTTTTGGTTGGAAATAAGTCGGACCTTGAGGATCGGAGGCAGGTTTCAGTGGACGAGGCCAGGGGAAAAGCAGAAGAGTGTGGTGTGCAGTATGTAGAGACTTCTGCCAAGACACGAGCCAATGTGGACAAGGTAATATTTGTGCCTGCCTCTATCTATCTATCTCTCTCTCTATCTCTCTCTCTCTCTCTCTCTCTCTCTCCATCTCTCTATCCAAGGCTCAATTCTTATTCATCGTACCACAAATTGTTCCATTGCCGCACATAACCATACTTGCTTTTATAAAATGCATCTCGTCTGTATTGTGGAATGATGGATGCCTTGACGACTGCATGATGATGGTTACAGTTTATTAAATGTAGCAGAATCCAGTTTTGGAATATTTTCTGTGTAATGCAGTTTCTGATGGAAGTATTTGATCAATATGTATTCTAGTGCCACAGAATTACAGGAGTAGAGCAGCTGTTCAGCAAGCTTAGAGCAAAATGTGCATTTAAGTTTTTTACTCCTTTAATTTTACATGTCTACATGGTTGACGTTTGTTTTTATATCACAGTATAGTTGCGGATTCCTGTTTTGTTCAGTTGCTCTCTCGTTTTTTGTTAACAAACATTTTTTGCTGCTGGTATTAATTTTTTAACAACAATACATTTTTTTATCTGTTAAGAGAGATTTGAGCTGGGAAGGGAAATAACAAAAATAATAGAATAGTTTGTTTATCTTTAATTCTACTTAGTTATATATACAGTATATATACACTGCTCATTTTGGTTTTTATTCACTACTTTTAATAACCTTGTCATACTGAGCAATAATGAACCATTTGTTTTTCCAAAGGTATTTTTTGATCTAATGAGGGAAGTCCGTGCTAAAAAGATGTCAGAAAATAAGGACAAAAACGGGAAGGGAAAAAATAAGAAGAATAAGAAGAGCTTCAAAGAGCGATGCTGTTTACTTTGAACTACACTTGGACTTTTCCCCACCAAATCTACTTGCAACTCTATGGGGAAACTCCATCAGAGCCCCTTTTTCTTTATTAAAATCATAACTTGATTAGTAAGGTTTTGTACTGGGCAAGGTAAGCCTTTATCACAATCTTTCATTCCCATAGTTCATTTCAAATAACTAGACTAAGATTGAATGGTATGCATACTTTTTAATGGACGATGACCACTATATGGCTACTGGTTGATGACTGTGGCACTTTAGGACTTCGTTAAATGTAGTTGGCCAACATGTGCCCAACACTAACTTTTTTGCTCTGTAATTTATCTTTCCCTGACAGTTTTAAGTAGAAATCCACTTTAGTAGGCAAAGTTATCTCTTTATTTTTTATTGCACACCTTTTGAGTATTTTTGTGTTAGGTTTTTTAAAATCTAACCATTTTATTTCAACATCTGTTGACACCATCAATGCATAGAAATCAAGAAATGTTTTTGTAGATCAAGTAGTACTGTGGTTTTAGACTTAGAAAACTGTCTATGAATGACGCCATTGAAAAGCACATATGGTATTGAGGATGGAGTGCCGAAGCATGGGTTAATAGTGCCACCTGGTGGTTCATTAATATGTCTTTTCAGGAAGTCCTCATGCCTAACCTCAAGTTACTAATCTCTGTGAATTTGATCTGCCTTTGTTTTCGTGTTTTATTGAAATATTTTTGTAGGACTTGTTACATTTCCACCACTGTCTTATGAGAAGAATGTATTCTGTGTGAAAATGCGCCAACAAGCACCATAACTAAAACAGCCTTGCTGCATTTTCAGACTCCACATAAGACACGTTTTATTTAGTGTTTGTTTAGCACTCTGACCTTGGAGCTGCGGTTTCACCAGTAATTTAAAACTGCACTTTTATACGAATATCACCTAACCTAGACTACAATTTGTATTGTGGTTTTCCACTGGCTTTTAGAAGACAAACTTCAAACTATGTTGCCAAATAAACTTTTGTTTTTCTCCTTTGTATCACTTGTTTTTCACTTCTAGGATTGAATGAATTTGAACAATTGGAACCTAACATGGAAATCCTCCTAGCAATTTCTAGAAAATGTTTTAAAAAAAAATCCTTATGAAGTAAAAAGGAAAGGTCATCAGAATTTGCCATACCCCATATTAAGTTAATAACCGCATTTTTTTTCTTCTTAGGGTAATAGACTGCGGTACTCCTATTGTAACTTTTATTTACTTGTAATTTTGTAATTTTAATAATAGTTATTTTTTATCTTTGTTGTTTTATTATTATTATTATTATTATTATTATTAACAATAACAGTAGTATTTAATTATTATTATTATTATTATTATTAACTTTTTAAATATGTAATTTAATAATTTATTTTCTATTATCAATGTTGTTATCATTGTTTATTATTATAATGAATATTATTATTATATTTGTTAATTGTTGTTGTCGTTGTTGTTGCCTTGATTTGTTTCTATTAGTGTTTGGTGAATTAGAGTTCACCAGAAGGTATTATCGGTCTTCCTTGCAAATGTATATTAAAAACCAGAGGAGGAGAGAATATCAACATTTCATAGCAGACGAACAAAGATGCCTGCAGTTGACCACTGGATGGCAGTCATGATGTTTCCACATACACAGATCTGATTGTGCTGCTTGCTGCAACATGGAGCTGTTTCTGAATGTATTGATCAGGATCAGTGGTTTCCAATGCTTTCCATTTGTTACATGTACATGGCATTTAGTAGCTCTGGCCAATAAGTACCTTAATGGTGACTACAATTAGGCAGGATTATGCATGATTATACAGTATGTTCATGTTTTCTTCTGTAATTAAGAAATATTAAGTTTTGAGACCAAGCATTTTGCACTGATCTCAACCTCTTGCCATTAGCAGTAAGGAACCTTTCATGCTTTCCCAATGTGTTTAATTTATTTATACATTAGAATGGCATCAGTGAAAAGCAAAGGCAGAATATTTGGTATTAACATTATCCATTAACAAATAATCTTATATTTAACTATTATTCAAACTTTTAAATAACCTTCAAGCTTATTATTGCTGTCAAATATTTATTTCAAATTGTTTCTTGTTTTTTTTCCATTTGTTTCACTCTATATTTAAAAGAGTAAAGCTAAAACATTCACAAAGACATAAGAGGCAGAATAAGAAGTTGCAAAATAATAAAGGGTTATGGAAAGTCAGCTGCAAAACACTAAAGGAGAAATTGGTTGTAAATAAGTTCAATCAGGTATTTCAGACATTCATTTATTTGTTTATTTTTCAATTCATCAGTGTGTTTAAAGATCGTTTGTTATGCTTTAGAAAAGGTCTCTGCTTCCTATCATTTGGACTGTGGAATTATTAATGAGTACAACCCTGTACAGAACAACAAGAGAAAATTATGAATTATAGTTTGAAAATATTTAATATTTTATACTGATTTGTTAAAACGGCTTCTTTAATGTCCTTTGCATTCACCCTTTGCACAAGTATAACCCATGCACTGGTACATGACTGAGGTTGTCAAACTTAATCAACTGTCCTTAATCAACAGGAGATGTCTTGATTTTTATAAGAGATTTCTATTAAAGCAACCAACAACAAAAGTATGATCTGGAAACTGAACTGATATTAGTTTCATTTTAAGACTATCTTGGGGAACATTTGTGTTTGTGGTTACAGTTCAGAGGCAGAATTTTGTTTCTCAAGTCCTCCTCCCATTTCAACCAAATGTCTCAAGAAGTCTCCCTCTGGGCATTTTTATAGTTTTCTGTGAGTTTATGCACTCATATCATTATTATGACTCCCAAAGCCATTGAACTTTTAAAAATAAGATAAAAGAGGATATTCTCCTCCTCGTCATATTCAGCACAAAAGCCTCCTGCTTTTTTCCATTGCTCCTGTCTTCTGAAAGTTCATTTCTGCGATTCATCATGCTTTTTTCTAACTAAATATGAGTTGCAGGAAAGCAGAGGTCAGCCGCCGATTCTCTTCTATCTACAGGTAGACACTAATAAGCAGTGTTGGGGAGTAACTAGTTACATGTAACGGCGTTACGTAATTTAATTACAAAATAAAAGTAATTGTAATCAGTTACAGTTACTAAGAAAAATGTGTAATTAAATTACAGTTACTTATGAAAATGTTAAGGATTACAAAGGGGGTTACATCTGATTTTTTCACACACACTCCCACAATACAGATTTAATTGAGTTATTTCATAAATTGCATTGACTGCTCTAAAATATGAAACACCAATGTTTCAGAAGTTTATAACATGCTTATGTATATGCTTTATTTTTTTAAGATTAACAGTTTTTTCTAAGGCATTGTTAGATTCCAGTGTTTCCTGTCATAGCTATGCAAAGATAACACTGCTAATAAGGCACATGACATTTCCCCTGATACTATCACACCATCATTGTGTGGATCTGTAGCGCTGCTCTTAATATTCACTCACTTGAGTGTTTGTATTAGACTCTTATTAAAAAAACTTCAGCTGTTTGTGTTGAGCATTATTGCAGCCATATTTTTGTGTAAAGGAAAGCAATATCCTTCCCTAATATCCTAATATCTCTAGACTGAATATTCCATCTCTGGTTTCTTTGCTGAACGATACTTCAAATAAACCTTAAAGCCATTATTTCACAAGCTGCAAATTGCTCATCTTAAAACAGAACTGATAAATGCCGTTCTCTAAGTTCTAAAGGGGTGAAATCACTAAGAATGAATTGCACTCGCCGATTGTGTCCTTTATTTGCACATGATGTCTACATTGTTTAGAAGAAAGTATGCAATTATGCAAATTATGTTTAATGGCGAAGCACCCTAAAAATATGATGAAATATCTATCTATCTGTCTGTCGTGTTCTGTCTGTCTGTAGCGTTCTGTCTATTAGTCTGTTGTTCTTTCTGTCTGTCGTTTTATCAATTGTTTTAGTCTGTCTGTCGGTTTAGTTTTTGTCTGTTGTTCTATCTATCATTCAGTCGGTCTGTCTGTTCTATTTATTTATCTGTCTGTTCTATCGTCTGTTGTTGTTTCTTGTGTCCGTCCTGAGATCTATCTATCTATCTATCTGTCTATCTATCTATCTATCGTTCTATCTATCGTTATCTATTGCTCTATCTATCGATCTATTCTATCTATTGCTCTATCTATCCCTCTATCGTTTTTTTCTGTCATTCTTTCTGTTTGTTGTTCTGTCTGTCATTCTAATAATATATATTTCATCATCATTTGATGAATAACTGATGCCATAATTGCTAAAAACACATTTTTAAAAATGTAAAAAGTTTACTGCCGATGAAAAGTGGAACTTGCCTAATCGTAATTTGCCTAGCATATGCTTTTATCCATTAAAACGGTTGTATTTCTGTAAAATGGCATTTCAGTATTTAAACGAGTTAAGTCAGTTATTTAGCAAAATGCTCCTCTGACTCCGACAGGACAGATGATAGGCTGAAGATCTCTTTGTAGTCCAGCAGTCCTCCAGATTGATTCTAGTTCTTCACAGGTGCAGACCCACAAGTCTGAGCCTCATTAACTGATAGCGGCTGAGATGGAAATATCAGTAGGGAAAAAGTGAATCAGTACTCAGCCTGGAGACTGTCACACAGAGCCTCGAGCCCTGCGGATGTTAGATGTGAAGGCCTGCATGGTGTTGCTGGGACATAGTGTAAGTTGTTACTTCCACTGACCACTACTTCTTTCCGGAGGATGAAATGGCAAAGTAGGACAGAAAAGCTGATAAGACTTTGACACTTTAAAAGTTTCACAGAAGTACAATGAAACACCTCAGAGTTTGTTAGATGAGATTTCTGGTATTAGGTCAGATGCAGAGCTAACTCAAGGCACTGCATGTTTTTCATTACTAGTCTAGTAAAAGTACCTTCTTGAGCTTGTTGTGTCTTTTTATAGCACATCTGTTGCTCAAAGAAAGCAACTGAAATAGCAATACCGAGCTACAGAGGATATCAGAATTGTCATTTTTTGGTTGAATTATCCTTTTAATTAATCACATTTCTGGTCTTATTGTAAACAATGGTCTTATTGAATATGTTAAGATCTAATTTCTTGATGAACTGTTAACAGTGGAAAAAAAATGTTAATGTGATATTTTCTTTATATACTATCAAGGGTCAATGTAGACTTCTTAGTTGATCTTAAAGGATCTTCATTCATTTCAGCATTTCCAGCCAGAAACTATCATTCTAACTATCTATCTGTATTTCTATTGTATAATATATTAATAAATGACTAGTCTGCTATCATTTACTTACCTTCATGTCATTCCAAACTTGTATGACATTTGTGACCCTGGACCACAAAACCAGTCTTAAGTCGCTGGGGTATATTTGTAGCAATAGCCAAAAATACATTGTATGGGTCAAAATTATAGATTTTTCTTTTATGCCAAAAATCAGTAGGATATTAAGTAAAGATCATGTTCCATGAAGATATTTTGTAAATTTCTTACCGTAAATATATAAAAACTTAATTTTTGATTAGTAATATGCATTGCTAAGAACTTAATTTGGACAACTTTAAAGGCGATTTTCTCAATATCCCCTATAAACCCTCAGATTCCAGATTTTCAAATAGTTGTATCTCGACCAAATATTGTCCTATCATAACAAACCATACATCAATAGAAAGCTTATTTATTCAGTTTTCAGATACTGTATAAATCTCAATTTTGAAAAATTGACACTTAAGACTGGTTTTGTGTTCCAGGGTCACATTTGTGGATGTTGGGGACCAATCTTTCATTGTATTCACTCAAAAACAAACCCTGAGATGTTTTTCAAAAAACATTTTTTTTTGGTCTCTATAGAAGATAGAAAGTCATACCATTTTGGAACAACATGAGACTGAATAGATGATGACAGAATTGTAATTTTTGGGTGAATTATTGTTTCAGTCAATCACATTTCTGGTCTTATTGTAAATGATTCATCAATTCATCATTAAAAAGTCTTTATAATCTGTAATCAAAATGTAATAACACTTTCTCTGAAACAGTGTCCCTTTTCCACCGATGTCACTTGGGTGTCACTATTAACCAATAGCCAAACCACTATTTAGGCATTGTTTTAGTAAACTCATTCGATTAACTCCCACTCTGAATATCCTGATTCACTTTTATCCTATACATAAACTGGGTTGTGAATCAGTAATTGAAGTTGACTTAAAATTGTAGATTGGACGAACACTAAATGGATGGCCTTGAACGATGATGCATCAGCAAATATGCACAGCTCTATTTGGAGCGTCTCTAGATAATTCTCTCAGAGCATTATCCCAATATTAAAATGATAAAAAATATTGTCCTTCAGTTCAAATTGACTATTTCATCTATTCATTTAATTGTTGTTCTTAAGACTCAGATCATGCCTCCGCTGACTCCCCCACAATATGAAGGAAATCTAATCATAGGAGCTCACTGCTTCCATTTATTAGGCCTGGAGGGGACCCGCTCCTTTGCATATTCATAATGCTGTTCACCATTGTTGTGAGGACTTAAGAGATGAGCTACAGCATATAGCACTGGGAGTACAGCCCTGTTCAACAACCCCATAAACAGCATTCAGAGAAACTGCTAATTAACCACAGATTCAGTTCAAGCACAAGTCATCTGAGCTGAAAACCTCTTACGGTGAGATATAATTAAAGCGTGAACTATTAACAGTAAAGTTAGCATTTTGGTGACAAAAAGAAAATGTCATGCTTTCTTGATTATTTATCAAGGGTCAGTGTAGACTCATTAGTTGATCTTAATGGATCTTTATTCATTTCAATATTTCAAAACAGAAACTTTTAAAGGATATCTGACAGCAACTTTCAAAAGAGCCTTGAGACTAATGATGCTTTTTACTTTGTTGGATTTGTCTTTAATCAGCCGAGATGTGCTTGACCGTCGTGTCAAAGTTTTAGTCATTAGTGTTTGTGATGACTGATTTATAAGAGAGTGGACTCAATTAACTGGAAGTCTTCCATGAAAGCTTTCAATGGAGGTGATGTTTTAGTTTAGAGAACTATTCAAATAGATGAATCCTATATCTTTTCATGTTTTCCACGAATAACAAAAATGCAACCATGATTTCAAGTGTTTATTCTTCCCCCCCACTGTCTAATTTTCCATCCACCTTGCAATCTGGAGACACAGCCCTCTTATCCGCATCCTGAAAGAGAGCCTCTGATGGATCAAGATTGCATGTAATGACATCTCTTCATCTGAATCCCGTAGACCAATCATAAGGTTTAAAGAAGAGGTGGACTACACATTATAGGGTGTCCGAGCTGTTAGTGTTAACACACAGAAAGGCAAACTCCTATTAGAGCAAACAGCCAGGCATTATGGACAGATGCCCTGCTCCCAGAGGAGGTCATTACGTGCTGCCTGAGCTAGACTTACTTTGTGGAGGAAGTTACTTGTATGGCACTCCTCTAAAGGCAGACGAGTGGCTGACGAAAAACTGGCATGATGTAGATTGAGCACAAAAATAATGGATTACCATGATGTTAAATTTCCTGGAGGAATGTAGGATGATATATCAAGATGGGTTTGAAATGTGATAAATCCAGCCGACAGAGTAGTCCTGACCTTAAGGCATTCGAATATGACGACAACTAATGGTGAAATTTGACAGACCACAGTGGAATATTGTGGGACTTGAAACACCTGCAGCATAATTCACCTTTTTCCCAGTCTAAGCACATAATTTTCCAGAACATTTCAATGACTGTTTCCTGCACTGAGAAGCATCTCAGGACTCCAGGAGTGTTAATAGTTTAACTTACTATTATTAAAGATGAAGACGTCCTCTGTGTAGCTTATGAAAAATGATTTGTTGTTTATTTAAGGATAAGCATTGTAATATGACAATCATGATCATCAATCATCACTTGCTCACCAATTGATCCTCTGCAATGAATGGGTGCCATCAGAATGAGACCAAACAGCTGATAAAAACATCACAATAATCCACAGGTCCTCCAGTCCATAAATTAACATATTGCAAAGTGAAAAGCTGTGTGTTTGTAATAAATTCATCATTGAGATGTTTTAACTTCAAACTGTTGTTTCCTGCTAAAATACAAAATCCATATAATTGCTTTTTCCAATGAAAGAGTGGTTTTGTCTGAATCAGGTGAGAAATATGCACAGATCAAGTACCATTTACAAGTGAAAACAGTCCAAAGTGGTTCTAAACGAATATGTCAGTGGATTTTGATGTGGGAGGACAACAGGGGATGAACTTTTTCACTGGAGGAAGTGTTTTTTATGGATTATGGACTCATATTTTAGCAGGAAACAACAGTTTGAAGTTAAAAATGTTGTAAGGATAAATTAATTTTATTACAAACATTCAACATTTTGCTTTGCAAGACGTTAATTGATGAACTGGAGTCATGTGAATTATTTGTGGATTATTGTGATGTTTATATCAGCTGTTTGAACTCTCATTCTGACGGCACCCATTCACTGCAGAGGATCCATTGGTACGCAAGTGATGTAATGGTAAAGTCCAAATCTGTTACAATGAAGAAACAAGTTAGTTTAGCAAAGTGTTACTTACAGCACCTGTAACTAATTAATGACTGATCACTTTTTTAGTAAATCTTTTTGTTAAAACAAGATTCAGATTATTTTGGCTTAAAATTAAATGACTGGGACAGCTTGCAGAATTAACCAGTCTAAAGAATATTGAATGTCAAGTTAAAAAACAAAAAATCTTTAAATGAAAACGTTGCATTTAAAAATTCCCTTTTTAAGAGATCTTTAAATATGGCCTTAAATTGACCTTAAAGAAAGAGGTAAAACATTGTCTAAACAAGAATCCAAATTTGTCTTCATTCTCCAATATCCACTGTGGTGACGTGGTAGTTTGTGAGTCTGGGAGAGACATCATGTCCCATGGGATACAGAAGTTCACTACAGAGCAAACCAATTATCTAGCTTAAACTTTGGCTGAATACAAATGCAGTCTGTTCTTTGCTGTCACTTCACTGACTGCTGAAGCCCTTTAACAGTGTGGAAACTGACAGCCTGTCATTTTTTGCTGTATCCTTAAAGAAAACATACAGCTACAAATCCTTCCATAGTTGCTTCCATCCTTATCATTTCAGTTGTTAAACATAAATAGATTTGACCATTTACATAACTTTTTCTCATGTGTCTTATTTTATATTTTACTGGCTTTAAGATGTAAAATAGGTTTGCCAAGTATACGTTTGTGATTACTCATCAAAATCAAACCGACTTCAGACTTCTAATTGTGTGTATAAAATATATGTGTGCATGACAGTCAGAGAACCCTGTGGTGGTCTTAATTGCATCTTGCAGTCATACAGTGGTTGTGTATGACAGCGGTGCATTCCTCAGGGAGTGGTAATCACCTGACTGATAGAACAGCTCTGCGTGCATCTGTCTTCCCCTTTTTATAACGTGATGATAAAGAATCCGGCAGCCTTTCATGCAGACTTTGATGTCTCCAGCATCTTTATCTGGCTCTCACCTTGGTTGTGCTTGCATCTCAAATATTTATTTAATTTGTTATGCCTGTCATAAATTAGAGCACATGGTCTGATTCAGATGCAAATATTTCAGTTATTTTAATATTTGTGATTTTAAGTGAAAACAACTAGTGGCTCTAATTAGAATTAGGTACACTCTAAAAAATGCTGGGTTGTTTCAACCCAACTTTGGGTCAAATATGGACTAACCCAGCCGTTGGGTTTCATTTTTACATTACATTTGTAACCCAAAAGTTGGGTTAGTCCATATTTGACCCAAAGTTGGGTTGAAACAACCCAGCATTTTTTAGAGTGTATGCACTATATATTGGTTTCATCTTTGCATAATATATAGCTATGTTAATAATAGCTTTATTGAAACACAATTAATTTCTCTTTTATGAGTAAGGCATGGGTTGACAAAGCTGAACACATTAATAAACTTTCATCTCACTTTATTGTTTGCATAAATATACAGTGTATACATAGATACATATCTATACATAGATAAATTGTGTTGATGATTTATCACTTATTAGCCACATCATCATAATTAAGTAATCATTGGCTTATCAGCATATCTGAAAATGTGAAAATTGGTGCATCTCTAATTACAATGAATTTATGTTGGTATGTTTTATTTAATTGGCATATGGATATAAAATATTGATTTTATTCCTGATGTTTTTCTTGGTATAACATGAATGCTTTTGAAAATAAACTGAAAAACAAATCTTTTAAAAAGGTCTCATTGACAGATTGCACTTCTATGCCATGTTTACCTGAAAAATTCAATAATACGCCCAAGGTCAACACTGTGAAGATTACTTAATGCTCAGTCTATGCATTGACAAAGCACTTTAGAACATGCTTGAAACACTCATTTCTTCTTAAAATGGGAAGAGGGTTGAGGAGGAAGTTGAACAGATATGGAATCAAGACCCTGTTCCTCTGAACACCATTCCAGAAAGTTCCATTGACCGTCACTGCTAACCAACCATGCACAATGCCTCTTTTGACTGTAAGTGATTGTGGGTTATTCGTTGGACGTGACAAATGGCCTGGACTGAAACTGGGTCCCAGCAACACATAATGGGGGGCTACGGTGGCACAGAGGAATGAACAGAGGTGCCTTTGACTGTTGACCCTGACAGCACAGGGTAATAGAGGTGGCAATGGTTGTGCCGAGGGAATATAGCCTAGACTAAACCTCTGTTGCATGAAATAAAATGAAAAATAAAAAGATCACAAAGTCTTGTGCAACATGCTATATTTTGTCTGTACTCTCAAATTACGGACAACATCATAAGCGCCAGCTGCACATAGAGGCACACTAGATGTCAGTCATGGAAAATGAGTAATTGATTTAGTATTAAAATCAATATTACACACATAAACATGTAATTGAATGTCCTAGGGGTGTTGGCTTCATAATTGTCAGCATAAACTGCTACATCAATCAATCGTGATGAAACGCAGGGATGTTTTCAAAAACAAATCAGCCCCCCATGTCGATAAGTCACACGGTTTGTATATTTTCTCGTGGGTTCAAGAAACAGCAGTGAATGTTGTAGATAATTTGATATTTTTCTTGAATTTCCTACTTAGGAGAGACAAAAGGTCGGCCGAGGTCACGTGGCAAACTGAGTCAATTTAAAAGCAGATCACTAGAGGGGAGCAAACAACGGCAAGCAATCTCAAATCGACATTCTCAGGGATGAGGGAGTTATCACACACAGAAAATATGACCAGTAATAACATACACAGACAGACAGATACACACACACACACACACACACACATCGCTGTGTTAGCTTTCCATTACGCTGCTTACTAATAGTGTTTGTTTAGAGGTGATTGATATTTTACTGCCAGCATTGACTTAATCGGAAAGGGTAGAGCTTCAGGTAATGTGCTATATACTGATAATAATTCATACTAGAGCTGTCAATCAGTAAGTTAACTTAAATAAAGAGGTCTGTTTGGGTGTTTGCTCAGCCTGTTTTTGCTTTGACCTTCAATATTTGTCATATAACGGGTGTATTTCTATTTAAAGGGGTGGTTGATTGCGATTTCACTTTTTTAACGTTAGTTAGTGTGTGCAATGTTGCTGTTTGAGCATAAACAATATCTACAAAGTTGCAGCACTGAAAGTTCAATGCAAACAGAGATATCGTCTTTTAAAATTCTGGCAGTTTAATGCCTACAAAAACTGCTTCTAGGGACAACAACGAGCTACTTCCCAGGTTTGTGACATCACAAACCCTGATAAACCCCGCCCCCGGGAACATGCAATGAAACCATGTTACGCTGCTTGAGAGAAGAGGAAGAAAACTAGGGGTGCACGTTAAAATCTATTCATATATGAATCGCGATTCTGTCTTCTAACGATTCTAATGGATTCACAAGTTTCAAAATCAATGTTCTAAAGCAGCGGTTCTCGATACTGTTCCTCACGTCCCCCTGCTCTGCTTCTCTCTCTCTCTCTCTCTCTCTCTCTCTCTCTCATTCAGCTCAGCTCCAACAATGAACTGTTCCATTTATACACTTATTTTCACATAGCTATGAGAAGCTTTAATACAGTACGGCGTGCGGTTGCCGTACTGTATTAAATCATGTATTTAATCAGGATAAAACCGTATATTAAAAGCTAACAGAAGCAGTAGCATTTACAAATAACAGTGTATCTAAAAGTATGAGACAACAACAAACAAAACACATACCATTAAGAGCCGTGCTTGCACAGGTTCTGCGCGATCTTCTTCACTAATATCCTCTGCATCTCAATCAGGCTCAAATTGTTAAGCAATATAGACGATGCCATTGTTTACAATACAACCGGAGCACATGCCGCTGAGGTGAGGGGCAGGACGTTTAGACGCGCACTAGAGGCGGTTTAGCCAATCACAACACACTGGACTAGCTAACCAATCAGAGCCCATCCCGTATTTCTGAGTGAGGGGCTTCATAAAAGCAGGAAATGATCAGCGCGTTTTATGCGCATGTTAACGTATGTTTTGTTTTAATTATGTTAAAAAACGAAGCATTAACACATGTTAGACTGCACCCCATAAACACAATCAAGCCTAGAAAAAAAACAGTCAACTACCCCTTTAATGTAAAGTATATACTCATATTCTGCTTTTATTTTTTGTTATGGACTACTAAAAAAAAAAGGTCTCCCTGGGTTGTAATTCTTGGGTTTTAATTTCAGTTGAATTGGCAATGTACCACAGGAAGTTGAAATGAAATTTGGGTAACACTATTTTGATGGGCCCCATCAGACATTCTGTTGACTACAAGTAACTTTGCAACTACATGTCAACTTATCTTATCCTAACCCTAACCTAACAGTCTCCTAATACTCTACTAATACTTTAATGAGAGTCAGTTTACATACAAAGTTACTTATAATCAACATTTTCTAAAGGGGGCCATCAATATAAAGTGTAAGCACAGTTTGAATAGGAATTACAGGAAGTGGTATACCGAATTATAATTCAACAGGTAATGGCATTATGTGATGATAAATTAGCTAAATATACAATGTAAACTTGATGTGCTTTTTATAAAAATGTATCTAAATACTATATAAAAATAGGTCTGCATGAGTTCAAATAAGTTCACATTTGTAAAGGATCTGGGATTTTACAAATCTTTTTGTTTGTCCAAGGCCTATAAAACCTTTAAACTTTTATAAAACTGTTAAGATTGTAAAGTTTGTCTTGACAAGCCTTGCTTTTCTGATTAAAACCCAACCATTTAAAATAGTTTCTTAAATTCAAATTCAAATTACAATTCTGCATGCTGTTTGCGGCCTCAATTTAAGCATTCTCAGCACTGAACACTTTCACCAGGGAAGTTTTTCATATTTGAGTATAAAAGCCAAGAATCCATAATGGATTCATCAGCTGTCATGTACTCTGCTTGAATTATTCTCTTTGGTGCTAATTAGACATTCCAAGCGTTTGTGATCACAGAAAACTCACCATGCGCGTGGCTGACACTGACACGGTTCTTCTGATGGTGCGCTATAAAGAAAAAAACTGACGTTGTTCTATTTGCTGCATGGGTGAATTCACACAAAGGCTTTGTGAGTCTTCTAATGCACATTTCAGAGCCGGCCCTTGTCTCACACATGACTTGCATTTGCGTAAAGGTCACTCAGTATTGGGATAAAGAATCCCCCTGGGGTGCTAGGAAACAATTATGCTCTAAAAGAGAGAGATACTAATTATGTCGGCACGTAGTGTGAGTAGTTTCTGCTTTAGGTCTGAATTAACAAACTAATTGGCAAACTCACCAGTGGTTCGTTGGACATGCTCATTGCTTTCCTGTCTTGAAAAACACACAATGAATGGCCGGTTCTTCTTCTGACTTTGTGATCTGCAATGGAATATCTTAGAATAAATCATATATGTCCCTTGGTAGGAATTGTTTGTCAGTAAATCATTGAGAGGAGATCCATTAGAGGACAAAGAGGAAATCTGAACACCTGCAGTAGCCAAGGCTGTGGTAATAAACACGTCCCTGAAATAAATTAATGCGGTCTGCTCATAAAGCCACTTCAGGATGCTTTTTGTCATTTGCCGGCGATGAGCATCCAGGAAAGCATCAGTAAGATGAAAAGTATCTGGAGACTAACTCACCTGGGGAAGGATGCGGATCTTAATCATGAGGGACCCAGTTCTCTGGCATTTCTCTCGGTGTCGCCATGCCCTTCACAATTTCATAGAAGGCAGAGTCATTTGCATATTTGCAAATCGTGATTTCCATACCAATGACTAACACCAAACTGAGCAGTTGTGAAATTTGACCCTAGCGGGAATATTTCTCTCCAACATGATCTTTTCCGTGTAGAATTAAAAAAAAAATGTATCACTACATCAAGTGCCTCAACACCACCCTTGTCCCCTCTGTTTTTTAATCCAATAATATGATTTCTTGATATCTGAAAGTGGGTTTATGAATGCGTCTTGGGAGCTATCTGTACATGCGTTCAAATGTAATTAGGGACTTCAAACTGGCTTTACTGACACATTCAGAGCACTTTGAATTTGTGCTGGAAGTATTTGCATGAAGAATAACTGCCTGATTTGCTCACTTGCTTCATGGCATCTCTCTCTCTCTCTCTCTCTGTTTTATTCCTGAGATGTCCAATAGGGTGCGCCCGCGTACTTCAACAATGGATACAGCTCAGCTCAAGATGCAGTCAACACAGTAGGAAAACTAGACAAACAGTATTTTTGTAGTATGAAATATGTGTGATAATGTACAGTCGGGTGATCATTATCGCAAAATAAATAGGAAGTGGTCAGTTATATAGTGTTGCCCTGGGCAGTGGTCATTATTCAGAAATATTTGGCTGCTGCAAGCTGCCATTGACCAATCAGAACATATGGCAGAATGCCACTGTAATAAATCAGCTTGACCTAATACATAAATCATAAAGTAGCTCTGGTAATATTAGTAGTAGTTCACTTTTTTGTTTCTTTAGGCGCTAAGTGAAATAAGAAGGTCCCAGAACATTAAATTGTTTTATTTATATTACTTGTGCTGAACTGATTTATATTACTTGTGCTGGGGGAAAAGAAAAGGAGCCATGCAAGTTCCTTTTGGAGTTTCCTACATATTCTAACAACTGTAGTTTTCAGTTTCTGAGTAAAATAAGACCTGAGGCCTTATGTTAACTAACGTAGGTTTTTTTTCATCTTCAAAATTAATGTCTGATGTATGACTGTGTAATTTATTTTGCAGAACAAAATGTCAAAGTCTCCAAGTGTTTTTTTTTTTCAAATTTAATTTTATACAAATTGAAAACTGCTATTATCGAAACCCAGGGGAACTCGTTAGCTTTTGGGGTAATCTGCATTCAGATTGGATAAGCCTTTGTAAAAAGGCAGAAAAATGCAAATTTGTGAGCATTTATTCTATACCAATATTGCTACATTGACTGGCAATCAAACAGCTTACAATCAGGCTGCTGTATCACTTGGTAAAAGAGTTGTTAAATTGTAATGAATAATAATGAATAAATTCAACTAGTTTATATAATAAACAGATTATATTTAAACAGATTATTATATCATTATATAACTGTAATGCACAGCCTTTGGTGGCTTATTGCTTTATTAATAGTCATATGTGTAGTGGAGGGTTTAGTACACTAGTATGTAGTTATGGATGTGTAAAATGCTAAAGGACAAGTTCAAGGTTTAATGTGTCACGTGCAGAATTTTAACAGCAGTGAAGCTTTACTGAAGCGCCTAAAGGTTATCGTGAAGAATAGTAGAAACAGTAATAAACAGCAAAAGAAAGAAAGTGTAGCCTATGTTGCTCTGCTGAGGTCAGTGAGCAGTATGCATCATTATTTATGATCCGGATGGCTTGAGGCTAGTAATTCCTCCTGAGCCTCTCCGAGCTGGCCCTCAAGCTGTGGTGTAGTGTTTTCCCTGCTACGGTAGCAATAAGAGACTATTGTCTGGGCAACTTTAATAATTCTCTTAGTTTTTGAGCTAGTCCACATGGTAGATGCCGTCCAAGTTAGGAAGAGCACTCCTTGTGAAACATTCAGCCAATCATGTTAAAAACAACAATCAAACAAGGCTCAACTTGATCTCATACTGCTAAAAGTAGTGCTAAAATCAGAAGGTAATGCAAGTTCCCTTTCAGTCGGTCACTACGAGTCACGTCGTGACCGACGAATTGGGATATCGCTTCGATAGACCAATCTACTTCGAGTGTAAACTAAACGAGCCAATGCACATTGGCATGCAATTATTGCATCCAGCTGCCGCTGATCACAGCGTGAGTATAATAAGGCAGCAGGTGCAATGCATACCAGCTTTTCGCTTCGGAGCCGAGCGACAACATCGTTCTGCTCTATGTTTATTTCGAGAACTAGTAGTTCAGCACGCTCTCGGAAGCTTTCTGTGTTGGCGGGACGGCGCTTCAGCGGTGGTCGTTCCAGTGTCGAGTGGGCTGCGCACTTCAGGCTGCACTACCCCCTGCCGTGTTGCAAGCGGCTAAAACTGCTCCAGAGTGTCCTACAGTAGACCCTGTTGAGATCCTCCGTCACCCTCGGCAGCGGACGCGGCGGAACGTCCGGCGCCGGGCCTTCACGATGAATCTGCGGGAACCGTGGAAGCCTGGGTTCCATATTGAGACCTAAGTGGTTCTTGTATGTGTATAGCCCACGGTATAGCCATAGAGCCCGTGTACGTAACCGAGACGTTATATTTTTGGCCTTTTTGCCTTCATTTGATAGGACAGTGCAGATGAGACAGTAAGAGGAGATAGGAGAATGGGAATGACCTCAAACTTGGGTTGTCCGCAAGGCTATGGTTCCAACAAATAGGTTGATTTGTTCAAAGGATTAGGTCAGACAAAAATAATATTCTCTCATCATTTACTCACCCGCATGCTGTTCCAAACCAGTATGACTTACTTTCTTCTGTGGACCATAAAGCACTTGGAAAGAAAAGTACTGGTTGTTCTATTTAATACAGTTACAATGAATGGGTTAAACTCAAAACTTGCGTTTAACTTACCTTTTGAGAAGAAAGTCAGACTGAATTCCAAACATTCCATTAAATTTGTCCATCTTGTAAAAGCACCGCCAATGTTTACTTTTGTTTTACCCCATTGTCTGTCACTGCATATTTTGGCAAGTCTTCGAATTTTGGCTTGCACTTGTGTAATTGAATCTGAATTTCTTTTCACCGTCAGTTATAGTCCCACATCGTTTAAACACCCTCTAACTCAGCCTACTACAGCAGCCGCGTCCCAAACTCTCACTGTTGGTTAATGGCATGTTGCATGAATGGCATTTTTATACAGCAGTAGTCAGTGAACAATAATCTGGTTTAAGAGATTGTATTTTGACATATAAACAACACCTTTAAGTTTTAATGGCTATAACAGGAATTGTATTGGTTTTAATGGAAACTGTAATGGTCCCTGTGGGTCTGTACTGGTAATTTGTTGCCTTCTATTGGTGGCATGTTAAAACCACTAAATCCTAAATGAATATAGCCCAAAATACTACTGGACAGGTTACCAGGACTGTGTAACAAAACCAGCCTAAAGGCCAATGACCCTATCCAAATATCAAAACTCAACATATGTCATTCCTATACATATTTTACAGTCACTGTTATGCGTTATACATCATTTCAACAAAATCACTAGTAGTAATAATAAACAGTCTGTTTTCATAAAGGAGCTTAAAGGCATCTACTTCACAAAACTCATAGAACAGTTTATCATTGGTAGAAAGTAAAATATTTCAATACACACATTTCAGTCAATTATAAATTATGCAATATGTCAAACCTTTAATCCGCAATTAAAGAGAGATTTAATCAATCTACAGCAACAGTTTACAAGTAGCCCAGTTCCATGGGAAAACTGTGAACTTGGCAACACTGGTACTGGAAACCATTATTTAATGGTTTTAATGGTTAACAGTGGATGGTTTGTAGTGTTTGTAATGGTATTTGTAGAAACCATTTGAACTTCTGTGATGGTTTCTTTCTTTCTTTCTTTTTTTCTTCCCAAGCAGGGTTGCCTCTGTTCTAATTGATACATTTGTGAAAGTTCAAACTCAGATATCGGATTCATGAACAAATTGTTCCTTTGAGTCAGATTTTTTTTTTTATTGAATCAGTTTATCCAGTTCACAAAACCTGTTTGAATAATTCATTCACAAAGTATAACTCACTAAATGATTCAATCACAGCAATTTGATGTTCAGCAAATTGTGACTTAAATTTCAGTCTGTTCCTTACATGAAGCTATTATACTGTATGACTTAAAAATATTTTAAATATAGCACATAGTTGTACTGACCATAGTGCTTTTCCAATATTGATATAGGTACCAGTGTCGTGAAAGTACAACTACCCACCTGCAGACTCACGTCCACGATCTGACAGCAAGTTAAGAATCCGCAGACACAGTGAGGAATTCAGACTCATGTCCCTGAGCTTGATGACAAGCCTGAGGCAAACTATGGTATTGAATGCTGAGCTCAAGTCAATCAACATCACGCTCAGAGTTCTCCTTTCTGTGGGAAAAGCTTGTGTGCAGTACACAGAGAATGGCATCATCCGTGAGGCTCCACAATCCCTACGAAGGTCTGCATGTTCAGGTCCTGAGGTCCGTCACTTAAACCATGTGAAAAATGACACAGTTGCCATGGCAACACCAGGAAACTGTCTTGAATCTTTTTTTCATTATGTGTGTGAGTATGCATGTTTGTGTGTGTGTGTGTTTCTGTGTGTCTAGAAGTGATAGAAAGAGTGTAAGGAAGACAAAGAAACAAACAAATTTCCTACCTAATTATCTAATTAACGAGACACTGTGTGTGTGTGTCGTCTGTTAAGATATGAAGACATTTCAGTGATGCAAGATTTAGCTAAATCAAACATCTTGTACTAAACAATTTCAAGCTACATTAGACACAAGAACGTAGCGATATTCAGAATGATTGCAGTGACCAAATTTAAGAATCAACCATTGAAAACCACTTCCTGAATGTTGGAGGGGGTGTGTCCTTCTAATGTCTGTGCTAGTTATGGCTCGGGTCAGATATTGTATAATGAGCTGTGGCGAGAGTTGATGTGCCTCATCTTACATAGAATTCAGGCTTTCTTGATTGATGTCTTTGCTCTAAGTAATGATTCATGGCCATTCTTGTTATGCCTACCTTTTAGACCTATATACTACGATACACATTCAGAAATAATATCAGGATGTGATGGTATCAGATGCATGTAAATTTTGTTAACATTAGTTAGTGCATTAGGTATTATAAACTAGCCTTGATGAATTTTACAGTGTTTAATTAATGTAAATTATTTATTTATTTATTTTTTTTACTAATGATTATGAATTTTTAATCTTACATTTTAAATTAATGTGCTATTATTTAAAATAAAAACCGAATGTAAAAACCTTTAACTAATGCTAACAAATTAAACCTTATTGTAAAGTGTTAGCAGTATTTCACTATAAAGATGATGTATGCCGAACAGAACATTCTGCTTAGGGGGTTCAAATTGGTTCATCTTTTTATGAATCGAACCAATTCACTAGAATCAGACTTTCCAACACTACATATGAGTGGTTGAAGACGGATTTTCCAACTTGCTCAGCTGTAAAGCAGTGTGCACAACAGGCTACAATGTGATATTAAAACAGTGAAGTATTTGACACTTTTACTTGTTGGGAAAAGTAGCTTGTTACCAGAAAAAATTCTCATTACTGAAAAATATAGCCAAGTTAAGCTACCTAATTAATCAGCATTGTGGTTCACACAACATACCAAGTAGGTAATCTATTGGTAATTTTTGTTAATTTTTATAACTTAATAACTGACAATATAACTAGGACGCCGGGGGCTCGTAATTTCATTACCTTCAAATTACCAACTCACAATGTCATCGGTACAAACTCGCAGTACGGCCTAAGTTATAAGATAACCGAGAATGTTCTAGTTACTGTATTCATAATAATATAACTTCAGCCTCATATGGTCTGAATTTCATTACCATCAAATTACATTTTACAAGCTCTTTATATATGTTCTGATGACCAGAATAATAAAATGTGTAATTAAATGTGAGTCACAAAAAAAAAGACATGGACTATAGTATTGTCATATTACATGCTACAAAAATGCAATGGAACATCTTTTAATTAGTGAACAGAGGCTCTGCAAGTGTTTTTTTATGCCTTTGATTGCCATTTTTAAATGTGTAATTAAATGTGAGTCACAAAAAAAAAAGACATGGACTATAGTATTGTCATGTTACATGCTACAAAAATGCAATGGAACATCTTTTAATTAGTGAACAGAGGCTCTGCAAGTGTTTTTTTATGCCTTTGATTGCCATTTTCAGACAAATCAACAGTGCAATTACTAAACCTTAGCAACGTCAGATAAATTAATTGCTAGTGTAGCATTCAGTAGGCATCTCCACTCATCAGTGATGTGAAATGATAGACACCCAGAGTGAAGCTATTTGATGTAGATGGTCCTCTATTGTGGAATCAAAGGATCGGCAGGTTCCTGATGAGAGAGGAGCAAGTAGTTTGTCACACAAATTGATGTCAACTGGGTGATTGGTGAACAATTATGCTGAACCCTGGGATGTTTCATAAGCCTGGCTATTTACATAGACAGCTAAGACATTTTCCATTGCTTGTTGTGATGAGGAGTTGCTGCTGTTATGCAAAATATCCCCAAGTTCACCTAAATCATTGTGCTATAGATAATCGAAAAACCATGTAACTCATAATTAAGTGTGCATCCACACTGATTAAATGACATTTTGTAATGTTGTTAATAAACAGGCAATGTTCTTTCTGGGGGGGGGGACACATCATTAATGTAATGATGAATCTCACAAATTTTGACAAATCTAGTCAGCAATTTCTCTTCAAAAACCCGTGCAGCTTCTAAACCCGATTAATACAAAATTGCACTCCTTGACCACAGAAATTGCAAATCAGCCCTGCAATTTGATTGCCACTAGCAAAAGTGTTCTATTGTTGTATACACAATGAGATGGTCAGTGAATCTGCAGAGGCAGGTTACGATTTAGCAGAGGCTTTTTATCCAATGAGACTTACGGTATATCAGTCATGACAGCATATAGGTGAAATCTTAAAATGCCTAGGGCGTCTCATTTATAGCATGCAGGGACAGTGTTGACCTCTTCTGTATAGTGGACAGCAGTCACATAGCCATCAGCTGCCTTGTGCTATTTTATTAATTTTCTCAGTAGGTCTTTGAATGCAGTTGTTTATTGGGTTTTGCCTTCACAAAGAACATAAATCCTCCTCCAAGTCAAATAACTTGATTTCAATCTTCTCTTGCTTGTTAACCTTTAGTATTTTGATTTAAAAAGGCTTAGCAATCAAAAGAAGAATGCTGACTTTGAAACAAATAATGAATGCAGTGGTCATACAAGGTAGTTGGATGTTTTTTTGAGTGCATGCAAGTTTGTCAAAGATTGCTCGCATTCCTCTGTTTTATTAAATATTTATGCGGCCCACCATGTATGCAAACTCTTTAGGCTGCTGCAGTGGCACTGTAGTGAGAGCACTTTAAGAGATGTGCTTAAAAACATGTCTTTTTTTAATGGGCCTGGACAGTTCTTTGTGTCCCCATTGGGCTGCAGGGCTTTTCACCGGCTGCTCCTTAGCAAATTTGTGCCTTTCCTCCTTTACTGTGTATCAGCCAAGTGTTTGGTGCATAAACCAGAGTGTGAAAGCCTAAAGCGCAGATTTGTCTGCAAAGATCTGCTCATTGTCTGGCACAGGTAGGCAAGTCGTTTCATGAAAGGAGTACCATTTTATATAATGGATATGTGTATATATATATATATATATATATATGGTAACACTTTAACTAGTTGCTTATTAGCATGCATATTACTAGCATATTGGCTGGTTATTAGTACTTATAAAGCACATATTAATGCAGTTTCAAGTTGGCAAGTTCTACTCTCATTTAATAACCATAAGCTATAACCTTGATAACATTGGGAACAGAAGCCGTTTTAGTTTGAAATGTTCCACCCATTTGGTTTGTATGTATTTAAAAAATCACCCTTTACAAAATATAGAAAGTGTCTATTTCATGGAATGATTCGAAACAGTAAATCATATTGAATATATATGAAGATGCATATGAAATGGATTATTGTGGCTCAGTGGTCAATGTCTGAGCAGAAGTTTACAAATCTCTAATAGCGCAGCACCGAAACATTGATTATAAGTCATTTTTATTTTGCGGATTCTTTTGACTAAATGAGAAGTAATCTTAATCTAAATATATACTAATGTTGACATATCTCTCTGAAGTGTTTTGCCTCCATAATATTTGTTCTTGCCTTGTAGTTATAGTGGTTTCAGGCACACAAAAATAAATGGCAATGTGCTAATTGTCCATTAGCTAAATGTCCCTTGTTCAAAGTCTTCAACATCAGTTTTTTTATTAAATTTTTTTTTTGTTTTATCCGCAAGTCAGTTTAATTGAATTCCAAGAGGGGTGAGCTGTGCCAAAAGAAGACAATGGCTTGATAGTTTTGCACATAATAAATAACAATTAAATAACAAGTGGCTCAAGGCAGATTTGTTCTGAAGCCAAAAGTGAAAATTTATGGCTAAACAACATTGATCCATCACCGGATCTGATTATAGTCTCATGTAACTGAACAATATGTGTGGCATGAAAAGCTCAATAGATTTGAGATAATATCTATCTATCTATCTATCTATCTATCTATCTATCTATCAGGGACTTCCCTATAGTTGTAGTTATTGTTATAGCTACCTTGGTGTGAACAGGCCTTTAGGTAAATCACATTTTTGCTGATTTTTATGCATGTTAATAATTTTGCATACTTGTATTGATGGGCCTGTACAGCTCATAGGAATATTAATTAGTTTCAGTGTTTGTTTTCAAAGACATTTTTTATTTAGTGGGATATTGGTACTAATTTTGATGCCAAAAGTAAAATCTGGGTCCCGAAACAAAGCCAGTTGGAGAAATATTGGAAAGCGATGAAAAAAAGCAAAACTACTATATTTAGATCTAGTGGGACTTCTTGTTTTGGCATTAGTTTCCACCAAACACTCTCATTAGCCTCTGTGGACCTGTGTGCTGGCCTATGTCACTAGGATTGATAGATACTTGCTTGTAGTCGATACTTGCTTGCAGGGGACTACAAGCAAGTATCTATCAATCCTAGTGACCTGTGTGCTGGCCTATGTCACTAGGATTGATAGATACTTGCTTGTAGTCCCCTGCTCTCATAAATGAAATGACATGTTACCAAGCTAATGACTTAAGCTACAATAATTGTCAGTCTACTACAGTTTAGGTGTTTCATTGCTATAAATGAGGCACCAATAATATCAGTGTGTGTGTATATACTGTGTGTATTTATGTCTATATATATATATATATATATATATATATATATATCGTTTTGTGGCATTAGACATTCTAATCTAAAATTCATAAATGCTATTCTTCATAATATTCTCTAATAATCTGTACAGTATAATCTGCTTAATAATCAATATGGCTGAAGCAGAGTCAGGATGATGGATAGTTTGAATGCAAATATCAACTATGCCAAGTACACTATGAAGAAACAATGCCTCTCTGATCTGGGCATCATGCCAGACAGTATAAAATGACTAAAACTGAGTCATCAGCAAATCATTTATGGAAGAGGGCTAATGTATACCTATTAAAGTCTGTTATAAAATTTAGTTGGAAACTTGCAACTTATCATCATAAAACACCAGCCTGTGTAAGCTGCCAACATTCTATTACAGGAATGACACTCATTCACCCCAGTGAAGAAAGATGGACGTTTACAATAGTGACCCAAATCCATGTCATTGATTAAATCCTGAGAGGTTTCGTCTGATAGATTTTTATGGGACTGGTGATGGACAGGAAACAAATATTACCATCTGGTCACATGATACTGAAGCCACTGTTCTAATATGCTTGGATTGCTTAGGCAGGCTTATTTATATTGCTCAGCTGACCCCTTGGTGAAATTGACTTTCTGTCTCGGTCTGTCAAAATGACATTTATTTGTCTAGTGAATGCACAATACTGCTTACAACACTTTATTTAATCAGTGCTGACCTATTTATTTAATAAACCTTTTAGGATGTTTGCTAGCAATATGTTCCATTTAAAGGACCAGAAAATGACTACTTTCTGTCTGACTGGGAACATGGGTATTGGCCTGTTGCCCTGTCTCTCAGCTCTGCTTGTAAAATCAATATAAACAGTATAGAAACAATATGAAATTGTGGACAACATTGCTCAGATGGAAATTTCCCAATTTCCCTTTCATGTTTAAGATCTTGAGATTTTATTTCAGCGTATAGACATGACATTCATGGCTCAGCCCAAACTCATCTTTATAAAAACACTTAGAAGAGAATGCTTGTAAATAATATATTTCCAGGGACAAAGAAACCCAAAGGACTTATGTATGCCTCAAGTAATTCACTAACTTGTGTTCTTAGTAAGTTTACATCTGGGTTTCTTTTGCTTTGCAGACCTTAAAGGAATAGTTTACCAGAAAGTTCTGTCATCATTTTCTCACCCACATGACATTGCAAATCTGCTTGACTTTCTTCTCTTTTGGCCTGTTGCCCTGTCTCTCAGCTCTGCTTGTAAAATCAATATAAACAGTATAGAAACAATATGAAATTGTGGACAACATTGCTCAGATGGAAATTTCCCAATTTCCCTTTCATGTTTAAGATCTTGAGATTTTATTTCAGCGTATAGACATGACATTCATGGCTCAGCCCAAACTCATCTTTATAAAAACACTTAGAAGAGAATGCTTGTAAATAATATATTTCCAGGGACAAAGAAACCCAAAGGACTTATGTATGCCTCAAGTAATTCACTAACTTGTGTTCTTAGTAAGTTTACATCTGGGTTTCTTTTGCTTTGCAGACCTTAAAGGAATAGTTTACCAGAAAGTTCTGTCATCATTTTCTCACCCACATGACATTGCAAATCTGCTTGACTTTCTTCTCTTTTCAATATAAGTGAATGTGCTTTGAGGTTATCAAGCTCCAAAATGACAAAACAAAGTGGTTCATATGACTCATGCACTGCATTTCAAGTTTTCTGAAGACATATGAGTCAGTGATAATCTTACTCTCTTTGCATGTTTAAGAGAGTTCATTAGTATGAAAAAAATCTTTCTTTTGAATTGGATATTTTCAATGAATTGTTTGATGTCATTCACAAATCTAGTCTGAATAATCCGGTTCTTGAGTTCAACTGACATGGTCGTAAATAATGCAGTTTTTGGGTGAACAAATCCATTTAACCAAATAATTAACAAATCTCCTGTTTTGTAATCAGGGGTTTAGTTCTCTTTCACTGAACCACTTGAGCTTTTACTGACATCCATTAGAGAATATCTTAAGTGTACCATCTCTTTTCATATATTACTGACCTTTTCTCACTTTGACTGTAAATATGTTATCAGGCTTTTATACGGTTTTTGACATTTAGCAGATGCTTTTTATGCAAAGTGCCTCACAGTTCACTTAGTAAAGGGCTGGTCCTCCAGGAGCAGCCTGAGGTTAAGTAGCTTGCTCAAGGGAACAATGTTGACAGTTCATGAATCGGCCTTTCTGGGACCCAGAGCTTTAATCACTAGGCAACTATCACCACCATATGCTCTTAGAAGGTGTTTGGCTCTATTTTTTCAAAAAGTCAATGTCAAAGTGACACTGTCCATTGCTTGTATGGCGAGGACAAAGCTAATGCCCTTTGAACGTACAAGGATTTGAAGTGAAATCAGTGAAATGTAAAATGCAGTGATGAATTAAATGCCCTGTACAGATCTCTACAAAACTTTATGGTACATAAAATCTGACAAAATTGTGTTACAACAGTAATTCAAATATTAAAAATATAAAATATAAATATTTAAATGTTAAAAAGAGTAAAATATTAAAAATCCATTCATTTTAAATATAATAATTTAATTAAGTTATATTCCATTAGACTCTTCTGAAACTGATCCATTTTGAATTTACTTAAATCAGTAATCAATTTAATTAAATTCATTTTAATTACAGAATGCAGAATTGCAAAAGTACAATACAAAAGTTAATAAACAACATGTACTTCATTTGCTTTTTATCAGCCTCTAATTGCCTGTCACTGCTATTTTAATAAATTTGATTCACAAGTAAATAGCACAGCGGATGCTATGAAGTGTTATGTCACCTAAATGTGAAAGAGACTGATTTTTTTTATCCTGTAAATTCATACATTTCCATTGGAGCATTTTTCTCCATAAAGATTTATAGAATGGTGACTAAAGCAGAGAATGCGAGTTGGACACACGGTTTCTCTGACGGAAACCATTGGCAGTTCATGATAGCTTTTTTAAAGCCAAGCATTCTGTGGAATGAATCTCCTTTGTGAAAGTTACTGGCAGGTAGATAGAGATTTAGCAAGTCAATCTCTAGGGCCAGCACACACACACACACACACACACACACACAGGGCCGTTTCTAGCCAATTTGACGCCCTAGGCGAAATCCCTATTATATATATAT
>NW_015626394.1:1136047-1153259 GCF_001515625.1 Sinocyclocheilus rhinocerous
AAACGGACCTGCACACACACACACACACACACACACACACACACATACATACACAAAAAAGGTTTATGAAAAATTAGGTTTATGGGCACTTGTGGGTCAGCGGAAAGTCTGTAACATTGTTCAGGTTATCTAGATATGGTTATAAAAATATATTTTAAATCTGAAATGTGCAAATAAACTTTGCTTTTAAAAATGTCAATTTATCAGGGGAACGATGGGTTGTCAGTTTGGTCACACGTTCTTGAGAAATCTTCACTAGTCAAGTGAGGGCAGCTCTATGTTCACTCTCATTCTAAAAGCTCATGTTTGAATCTCACTTGGGTAAAAGTAAGTGTCTTTGTGACCCAATGGAGGACAGACTTCAGGAAGGATAGAATGTAATGGAAGAAGAGTTTGTCAGTTATATTTCAGTGGATGTCTCATGAGAATCCAGTGTTATTCCAGGTGGTATCTTGCTGTGGGAGGTTCAGTGAGAAAAAAAAAAACAGAACAGTAATATTATGAAATATCATTACAATTTAAAACTATTTTCTATGTTTCTAAGTTAACATTTTAAATGTAATTTATTCCTGTGATTGTTCCCGTGATTACTCCAGTCTTCTGTTTCACATGATCCTTCAGAAACTATTCTAATATACTGATTTGATGTTCGAGGAACATTCCTTATTATTATCTATGTTGAAAAATGGTATGTATAGTATAGCTATAGTTATTTAGTAAATCGGTTTCTTTAATTTGGTAAATATGCAAATACTGTATGTAATGTAAACTGATAGTTAGTTTTGAATTGACCAGTGTTCCATTGCTTGATTGCACAACAAATATCACTGACTTTGTGAAGTTTTCAACCCTAAAATAACTGCTCAAATCAATCCTGAAGTTATGAAGTCCAAAGAACTGTGAAGCTGTTAAGTTGAATTAGTTGAGGGGAAAAAGGCTACGAAGGGTTATAAAAAGATTGGCAAAGCTATGAGCCTTCCTAGCAACATGAAGTCCATTGAAACAAAATATAAAATTCGTGGCACAACCCTTTCACTGTTAAGATCAGACCTTCCAGCCAAATTGTGCAACAGGACAAAGAGGGCAATTGTCCGAAAAGGGTCCAAGAGGCCAGCTATACAACAATGAAATGGAAACTATCCAGACGTCAAAAATCTCTTTGGAACTTTATAGATTGAGCATCTATGAGAGAGTGGCTAAAGAAAGGGAAATATTAAGTCGTGCAAGACATTTGGGAAAAAAAAAAACTTGAAGCCTTCTGGAAGAAAATATTGCTATATATTAAGAAACAAAGTACAGGTGGAATAAATATTTTTGGAGGGTATTTTTGGGGCAATGGAGAATGTTATAACACAGGATATTCATCAACAAAGACTTTTAACAAGTCTCCTTATGTGTCATCTGCCTCAGTAACCTTGCTATGCTCCTCGATTGCAAAATTGGCCAGCCTTAAAAAATCACTATGCTGGAAAGAAGGGGAAAGAAAGTGGAATTTTTGAGAGCTTTGCTGCTGAACTGACAGCTACCATTTAGGAAATAGAATAACTGCTCGACCCTTTGTCCTGAACTTCTTAATTACAGTAATAATGTGTAATTAGACAATGGTGTCTTAAATATTCATGCAGCATTTAACTTTGACATCATCCCGATATCTTGATGCTTTTAATCACTGGCATATATTCAAAGGATGCTGAGTAATTTGTTAAATTTTGATTCGAGAGCAGTGTTCCTCTCCTTGAGCCTTGATTTCAAGATGCAGAAAGTGCTGTAGCTGAACAGATGTTTCCAGATTTTGAAATTCTGAAGGCACTGAAACCATAATTTTTCAGGCTAACCTGGAAGTTTAATTTGCAGTGGGTTCCCTCTGAAATTTCTAATTGGTTTTTAGAATAGAGGTTTTCAGTTTAGCCATATACTGCATACACTACTATACTGTAGTCACCAAAGAATGCTGAAAATAATGTATGTTTCCACAAAAATATTAAGCATCACAGTTTTCTATGTGATGATAATAAGAAATGTTTCTTGAGCTCCAAACCAGTTAGATTATAGATATGATTTCTGAAGGATCATGTGACACTGAATACTGAAGGAATGGCAACTGAAAATTCAGCTTTACCAGCACAGGAATAAATTACATTTTAAAATATATTAACATAGAAGGCAGTTATTTCAAATAATAATAATAATTCACAATATTACTGTTTTTACTGTAATTTTGAATGAATAAATGCAGCCTTGGTGAGCATAAGAAACCTTACAAAACATTTAAAATATGTATGTAAATAAATATATACTTAAAAAAAACAAGCTGAAATTCCAGAAGGAACAATGAGCTGAACAACTATTTTGAAATAGTACATTTATGTGATAGGATGATACCGTTTCAATTTCAGTAACCACAACAGGATTGGGGTCTGTTGTTGTTGACTGGACCCGCTGACTTCATTGAGCGAATTCATCTCTTTGATCACTGATCTGTGTGACCAGATGCTCAGGTTATGGGAGCGAGAGCAGAACCCTTGAGAGATCAAAGACAAACAATTCCTACCTCATCTGAAGCTGTAAGCACACAATTAAGCGCACAGATTAAAACTCATCCTTAGTTGTACGCCAGGCTGTCCCACAGAGAGTGCCGTTTGACTGTCAGGGTGAGTGTTTTACCACCTGTATAATGTAAGAAACAAAGAATTGTGTTTTAAAAAGTAACTTCAGGCTTTGTTGTCTCAGAGTTGCAATTTCTTGAAATGAATTTCATGATGATATTGATAGAATTTAAAAGAATAGTTAACCAAAAATTAAAAATTTGCTAACAGTGTTCACCTTCAGAATATCCAAGATGTAGTTGAGTTTGTTTCTTCATCGGAACGGATGTGGAGAAATTTAGCATTACTGTACATCACTTGCTCTCCAGTGGATCCTCTGCAGTGAATGGGTGCCGTCAGAATGAGGGTCCAAAAAGTTGTTAAAAGCATCACAGTAATCCACAAGTAATCCACACCACTACAGTTCATTAATTAATGTTTTGTGAAGTGAAAAGCTGCATATTTGTAAGAAACAAATCCATCAAGATGTTTTAACTTCAACCAAGTCCTCTATCAATAATATTGCAGTTCTAAACAATTATCTTAGGATTTTCTCTAAATCTCCTCACCTACATCTCGAATGGCCTGAGGGTGAGTACATTTTCACTAAATTGTCATTTTTGGGTGAAATATATATAAAAAGTAATCTATATACTATATATATATGTATATATATATATATATATATATATAGAATAATCGCTGTTAAACTGCATATTTAATCACTGTCCATGACAACATAATGTAAAACTGAAAAAAGTGGTAACAGGCAATTAGCTTGAGCTATTTTTACCTGATCTGGTCCTTAAAGATGACTTTTTTTTGTTGTTAACCTAATGTTCATAATATTAAATAATATATTTTTTTTGACGAATGAATATGAATGAATGAATAGTCCTTTTAGATATTACAGCGAGGCAAATTTTTTAGGTAACGTGACAAAACATTTTTATGTGTATATTTATATCTCTTTATCACTCCGCCATCTGTGAAAATGAATCTGATATCTTGGGAAAAACAAGAAACCAATAAGAGACAAAAAAAGCTGCATGAGAGCAAACTTAAAATAGAGGGAGATGCATCATTGTAGCTAATTATGTGAGCTAAATAGCCCATAGGAAAAACAACAACAACTTGGATTGCAGATAAACAGTAATATACAAATTACTAATGTAATATTGTTGCAGTATTTCATTCTTATTTGTAGCATTTAAGCTACAAATAAGAAGAAATAATTTAAACTCAAATCATTATTTCATGTCCACACATTATTCTATTTGGTAGGTAGCCATGAAATTAATAGGATAATTTATAGTCAGCCAGTTGTTTTCACAAAATAAACCCCTTCAGAGTGGTACAATGGCGATAATGACCTATAATCATGTATGATAATGACCGACTGACTGTACATAAGCATTAGCCCAGTAAGAAGCAGCTAACAAGATCTTTGCACAGCCACACTCTTTACTTGAAACTGTTTCGGCTTTACAGGGAAAATTAGTGAACATATGCTCTTCCTCTCTGCTGACTTAGCAGGGTGACCCATGAGATCTGCAGTTTATTTTTGTATGCTTTGTATTATCTTGGCAAGGAGAACATATTTGTTGTCACCCAGCATTTGCCGTCTGGAGGTGGCATCTTCACTATTATGACATCTTGATAACTGTGACTTGTCTGGACAATTCTCAACTTCATGGCTCGCTAGCTTGATAGTTATGTGTCTGAGAGCGAAACAGTTTGATATGGTAAACCTGAGAGATTTGATGCCAGTGTGTCAGACACAGAGTTTCATTCTCTCTGCAAGACTCATTGAGCTGAGGAACATGCGCCATGTCCTGGCATTCCAACACAGCTCTCAACTTAAGCCCAGTCCGAGAGGAATTTGTTAATAGCGCTACCCCCTGATTGTGAAGCCATCTGTTCTGAAACAAGTTGTCAAGAGGAGAAAGGGTCGTGAGGGCTGTAATTTTATATCCTTCTTTCAATCACTTCTCAGTTCATACTTACCATTTCAAAGTGGCTCTATCAGTTACATAGAGCTCACAGTATGGTGTGGACTTCATACTGTGCACTTTGGAAAATGTAAGTGAACTCATGTTTCTCAAAAGTATGTTTTTATGAGACGTAGATGACCACATCATCCAAAAGAAAATCTTGACAACAATGTTGTTGGCCTTTCTCCACTCAGCATCTGTTGTCCCTGGCTTTTATATACCTCACTTCTCCCTTGATGATAAAATAATGGGGCAATTTTCCACATCAGAGCATGATTTTCGTGCCCAGTTGTTATGTCAGGCTGCTACTGTTAGAAGGAAAGATCAGACATACAAGCAAAGCCACAAAAAGACCCCTGCTTCTGCTCAGTAACAAAGCAAGAGTCCAATAGAATAGTTTTATTTATGCTTTTAGAAAATTACACAAGGTGAAACAGTTAACACAAAAATGTTCAAATTCTGTCATCATTTCCTTTATTTAATTTCAAAGCGGTATGAATTTCTTTCTTCTATATACTGTGTATATATATATATATATATATATATATATACAGAGAGAGAGAGATGTCTCAATTATTAATTAATTAATTAATTAATTAATAATTGAGACATCTCTCTCTCTCTGTATATATATATATATATATATATACAGAGAGAGAGAGATGTCTCAATTATTAATTAATTAATTAATTAATTAATTCATTCATTCATTCATATATAATAAAAGTGAATGGGGTCTATCTATCTATCTATCTATCTCTCTATCTATCTATCTATCTATCTATCTATCTATAGCCTCTTTCACACAGAAATTCCGGAAATTACACGAATAATGTGTCCCGTGATTTGTCCCGGGATCGTTTGATTGTGGTTCATTCACACTGCCAGTAATTTTCCGGAATCTGTGTGCGTTCACACACATCCCGTAAAGATCCCGTAAAGACATGTGACATTATGATGTGACGTGTAATGTGACATGTTCTGTTTCACTTAAGCTGGCGAACGATCTCAGCTTCAGCGTGGAGCTCCCTGATCTCTGCTTCATTACAGTTTGCACATATCTATCTATCTATCTATCTATCTATCTATCTATCTATCTGTCTGTCTGTCTGTCTGTCTGTCTATCATCTGTCTGTCTGTCTGTCTCTATATATGCTTACCATTTGTTTATTGTTTGCGAATTACTTGCTTTTTCATTATGCTTTTACATTATGCTTAATGTGAGAGCATAATAAATGATTAAGTGCAAAATGTCTTCCCTCTACTTTAAAAGTGCAGGCCTCACAGTATGAGGTCTGTCTCCTGGAGTGCAGTGGGGTTGGAGGCTTCTCTTGGATTTTTCATGGATATTTCTGGAATCATGAAGGCACAGTTCACCAGTGGGCAAGACTTGGCTGTCAGTGGATATTATTCACCAGGGCTAAGGTTGCACTTTATGACTACACTGCAGCAGTGTGCGCACAGAACAGATGCTCATCACAGTATCTAAAAGGCACATGGGAACACCAATAAAGAATTTCAAAGGAGCCACTCTGCAGGGGTCTATGAACAAACATAGTGCTGGAAAGAACGAAGGAGTGAAAAAAATTGGCAGCCGATCATATTTAACTAGATTGTTACTGTTATCAAAGTGCTGCATCAAAATGAGACCAACCTACACCTTACTGCTGTGATTCACATCATAAAATTGACTTTGCATGACCTCAGGTGGAAAGTGGTGGAGCAGTTTTAATGAGATGGATTTCAACCAAGTACACTGATTTCATTTGAATTGATTAGTGACAAAAAGCTTTTCTGAGTACAAATCTTTCCTTTCACAGAATCAGAACACATCTGTGAACACTGAGAATGAGATAAAAAAAAAAAAAAACTTTTAGCACAGTTTTAAAACTTTTAGTATTTGTATAATTATTATTTGAAGTTTAGGTTCTTGGAATAAAATTAAAGCTCATATAAAACAGAGCCTCAGATGGCCCACTTACAGAGACCACCCAGAACCTGTTACATATTGCATATCTAACGCATATTAATTTGACATATATACATATTAAATTCAGGAGTAAAGACACAATGCATTCTGTTTCAGTTCAGCTAAATTTTTTGATATAATTTTTAATGCATGCAATCATGCAAACATTCAGTTATTATTCAAATAGGATCAGTATTCAAACACTATTCAAATAATTGGTATTCAGACAATGTGTTTACCACTCTTGTGTGTTATGTTTACAGCATTCTGTGCATCGCTGACTCAACAATGAACTGACTTTAACTGATAAACTGACTGATTTCTGTTGCCCTCTTGCATTATCAGTGTAGGGTATCAGACCCAATCAGACAAATTAAAGATTCGATCAAGGACATGGTTGAAACTCGAGGAGCCGAATTCCACAGAAAGGCTGAAGACACAGGATGTTCATAAATCAAATCCTGGCGCCACGAGTCTGAAGTGAGCCTAACAAACTAGCAGCTTCGAACAGCTTTCAACATTAACACAAAAGAACACACTAATCATAACAACTCAGGAAGGAGATTGTCAATTTTGGGGCAAGTAAGCAAGATTAATGGTCAAAGACACAGCATATCATGACCATCACATGAGGAAAATCATTAGTAGAAACTGCGTTGGGTGGTTTCCCCCACTTAGACGACAAGAACCAGACTGAGATTCCTTAGGAGACCTTTTAACCTCCTTGGTCTTCACAAAGCATGTCCTTACTTCCACAGAATGGCACAGAAACTGCCTTTCATGTATATATGCACATAAATGACGCTAAAAGGACTTATGAGCAACTAATCATTTATATGCATAACTATTCATTATGTATGTAACCCATACATTGGACTATCATGTTCTAATCACTTCTTGTGTGTGTAGTTTGAATAACTATTGAATAGTTTATAGGATTATATTCATGTTGGGTATGTATGAGTGTGAAAATTCATGCTTTAAACGTTTCTATCAATCAATACTTTGTCAAATGCATCATATTCTTGTTATAGAAATTATGTCCAAAATGATACTCTGCAAGAGCGGGAAAATTCGGACCATGTGACTGATAAGATAACATTTGATTTATGTATTGGGAGGAGAAACATCGCAACACCCCGAGCTATAATTGGTCAGGGCACCATTTGGGATGTGTCTAACAACCCGGTTTAAATACTCAGGACACCATCAAATTATGCCTTTTAGCTCTTTAGCTTTTTTTGGTCATGGCTTGTAGCTGTGCTTTTCAGTCATCACTTTTAGCCATGCGGCTTTTTAGCTTTTCGCTTCTAGCTTTTTAGTCATGTTTTTAGCTTCAAGTCATCAAATTATGCTTTTAGTCATGTTTTTTTTAGCTTTTGCTTTTCAGCCACTGCTTTTTAGTCATGGCTTTAGGAATGAGAAACTGCTACTATGATGTGCACAAATGACTAAATGTTGTGGAGGTTGAACTAACTGTTGTGCAAATGTAAATAGTGATGTGAGAAATGCACCAAAGCGACTGAGAAAAACTATAACACTGTAAAGCTACAATCTGTATTGTATAAAACGTGTTATAAATAAAGGTGACTTGACTTGACTTGACATTGAGGATGAGATAATTGTAGGATTGGCTTTGTCAGTTTGCCAGATCAGTGCCATCAAATGGAAGATATCTGTACAAAATGAAGGAATTTTGTGTAGTTATTTTGTTACAGATGTTTTTTTTATTTTTTTATTTAACACTTTAGTGCATTGTGTTTTAGGGTTAACGGAAATTTTCATAAAAATAGCAGTTCCTTTTTTAATTTTCCTTTTTTTTTCAATGTAGATACTGAATGATCACTTTACATGTCAATCAGACCAATGTCCGGCTATGCGAGGCTGATTCATTAGTCCCTCCACCCTATTAAAATCTGTTCAGTCAAACACATGCTTCTGAGAGATTGATCTTTTAAGAGTCTTTCCACAATTAAATGCACTAAAATGGTTATGGTTCGCCTTATTTTACAGCATTAACCCAATTATGGGGTCTACTCTCCATGTGAAGCCTCGGGCTCTCTATTGGTTTAAATCTGTACACAATAATAAGACATGGATGATAATTTATTGCAGTCCAATAAGGAGTGATTTCTCATAACTCCTCAGCAGAGGAGATGTCATCTGTTTTTAGTGGGAATATTTCAGCTCTTCAGAGATGAAGCCAAGATGTTTTTTTTTTGGAAGTGCACATTTTGTAAATGGTCCACAGCCATTTGGGAATTTAAATACTATACTGCATTTATGACCACATACACAAAACAATTCTGAAAACAACATATTATTATACATTTTTTTTTTAATGATATCAGGCAACTTTCTGAAATACTTTTGATTGGTCAGTCACAGCATTATGTGATCGTTGTCCATGGCAATGACTGAGATAAACTGTAAGCAGTGATAGTTTTATTTCTCTCATTTCTCCTCAGGCTTAAACACAAATGACAAACGCATTTTGCTTCTCAGTTATTGATTGTATTAATTATTACCTCACTAGCTTTTTAATATTACTGTATTGTTGCCATGTGCTCGTCTTGTTGCTGGCCCGAATGATTTGCACATTGTAGTGGAGTATGTCCACACATTTATTTTTTTGATAAGAGTACTTCTATTTAATTCATAAAATACTAGCTTACAAGACTACTAATGCACAATAATATCTTATAACTATAAAATGTCTTAGGATATTGGTTGGAATTCTCATAAGTTAAATGCAAATAACAAATGGGCCTTTATTTATAGTTTCCCCCCAGCAAACATGAATGGTTTATGAAACTGTCTGACCTGATTTCTTATGTGAAATGGAATATAAAGACAGGAATTGCACCCCAAATGGCCTTAAACTTCACCATGATAAAGTGTGTCTGCCTTCAAATCCAGCCCAGTTGAGTCTCTCTCGATTTGCCCTTTAATAGCACAGGAAAATAAGGAACTGTGGGTACGAATTAGACCCAAGATGAATGAATGAAATACCATTTACCACTGCCAAGGCTTGAAGTTCTCATATTCCACATCAATTAAGCACAGTGGGGTGAAAAAGCAGGGAAAGAGTGGAAAACATTGCTACAGAGAAGGGTTCGCCAGTCTATTAATTCATTATTCAGTTGAATCTAATAAATAAATTGGACAATTACAATTTTCTCATACAAATAGGCAGATTTAAAATAATTCATCCTTATATGTTTTGATCTATTACAGATGGTGTTATACAAACTTCCTGCAGCATTTCCTCTCAGATCTCAATGAGAATAAAAGCCCTTGTACAGTATGCGATCATTATGGTAGTATAGGAGCAAGGGGTAATGAGTGAGATCACAGGTGACCCTGTGGAGCTGCTAATTCAATAGGGCTGCTGAATAATCAGCTGCTGATACTCTTTGATAATGGAAATGCATTTTCTTGTGCCCTTGGCGCCAACTAAGCCCTGAGCAGAATACCACACCAGTAAATGGGCTTGATCCCATTCTTAACTGAAGCACAGTGTACGTCTTGGGATGAGATGCATCGTCCATGGCTTTTGTGGTCAGTGCCTTAGGTTAACACTGAGTCACTACCTGAAAACCATTAGTTCTACAGGTATTTTACTTGTTTTGTGCTAAAAAAATAATACTCCCCCATAATACTCGGCTGTAATGCAGGGCAATGAATACACTGACCAGTAATGCACTGGCATTAATGTGTTGGGCTTGTGCATTTACAGTGTTGACATAATGTTCCTCGAGCAGTACCATGAGGCGGCATTAAGTGGGTTTTTATGTATTTGGGTCATGTTTGAGTTCCCCTAATTCCTAATAAATGACTATGACTCTCTCACTAGTTCACATGATAAATGGTGTATACCTTAAGGGATAAAGGCATGCTAGAGCAGTATTTTTTTGGCAGTTGACAGAATGCTTGGTGTAACTGCTCAGTTTGTTTGGTGTGGCTTAGTGGTTAAAATTTAGGACTGGCACGGATGAAGGTTTCAACCTTAGAACTTGAATTGCGACCACTGGGCCAATGGGTTGCTTAACTGGGGACTCATTGATGATGATGTCACTACTAGTACGCCCCATGATTATAAAAATGTTTTTGAGAATTGTTAGTTGCTTTTATTCCAATGTGTCTGATAAGTGAAGAAAAGAGAGAAAAAAAGGATCATCAACAAACCATGAAACTTATATTGTAGTACTTTCAAACATAAATCAATGACAAATTCAGGTCAGACAGGTGTTTAAACTCATCCATGTTGAGCAGGGGTGACATGCTTGAGAATTGACCTGTCGAATTCATGTCTTCCAAAGGCAGAATGAAATTATTTCATCCCTATTGGCACTACTTGAAAAAGCGTGACTGTGATAGTGAGAAATCCCATCAGGAATATCATTACATTTTTAGGAGCAACAACAGAGTTCTAAAGTAGGAGGAGGAGGTAGTAATGACAAAGGCTGCAGCTCTCAGTGGAATCCCATCCCCTTGGAAACTAATTTGGTTGTATGCAATTACACGTTTAAATGTCTCCCCAATGGAATGATCATGTTTTCCATTCAGTAGCAACTCTGGTGTGGCATTTAGATTTTTTTTTCTCTTTATTGCTAGAGGGGAGTCTTTATCCTCATCAGTTTTAGTCATTTTCAAAAGCTAAGTCAGACTTGTCAATCAGTAAATCAATTTGTATTTTTTACATACTAATGAGTTAATGTAGTTAAAGGAATAGTTCACCCCAAAAATGAAAATGTACTCACCCTCAGGCCATCCAAGATGTAGATGAGTTTGTTTCTTTATTGAAACAGATTTGGATAAATTTAGCATTACATCACTTGCTCATCAAAGGATCCTCTGCAGTGAATGGGTGCCATCAGAATGAGAGTCCAAACAGCTGATAAAAACATCACAAGTAATCCACACTCCAGTCCATTAATTAGCATCTTATGAAGTTAAAATCTGCATGTTTGTGATAAACAAAGCCATCAATAAGACATTTTAACTTCAAACCATTTCTTCCAGCTTAAATGTGAGTTCTCTATCCATAATATTGCTTTCTTCAGTGAAAAAGTAATCTCATCTGAATCAGGACAGAAATATGCACAGATCAAGCACCATTTGTACACAAAAAACAGCCCAAAACAGTTCTACACAAATATATCAGTGGATTTTGATGTGAGAGGACTTCGGAATTATCTGAATTATCTGAATTATACATTTGTTTCTTATAAAGACACAGCTTTTAGCTTTACAAGACATTAATTGGTGGACTGGAGTCATGTGGATTACTCTCATTTTGATGGCACTCATTCACTGCAAAGGATCCTTTGAGCAAGTAATGTTGTTAAAATTTCACCAAATATCATTCAATATTATTATTTCTAAGAATGCAGACATGCTTACACTATGCAGACTATGCATAGGCTACTATAACAATAAATAATACAAATATGTTATTAATAATTTTATATCTGTATACTGTGTATTTAATTGAGAACTTAATTTTGAATTCTACAGAATCACTGACATCCGTTTAGGTGGTACCTGAATATGCCATGCTCTCCCATTGTCAATACATGCTACCGGCATTTCCATGGAGAAGTATCATTAAGTGTAAAGTGTTTGATGCCTAACTTTATATATCACTTTAACAGCGCTGTGCTGTGATAAATTAATGACTAAATAAGCATGTTTATTGTGAAGAATAAAGCATTTGGGTGTTATTTTGGAAACTCGCTATGCAAAATGCAATTGTGCTGTTGTCATTTATGCATCCGCAAAGCACCTCCTAACAGATTTCTGTAACTTCATCTGCATGTTGAACAGCTATGGGATGTTTGCTACTCTCTTACATCATACACATTAAACATTTCCCACAGAAAAATAGCAAACATATGGAATAAACTAACATCCACATTAAAATTAAGGGTGAGTGGGAGACTAGTGAGAAACAAAAGGTTTTCCTAAAGAGACATGTTGATTTATTGTTGGCTTTAGAATGCAGCCCCTTGAGTTAAACTGTAGCAGAGGGGAGTATAAATCACACCACACCTGAATTATAACAGTCCATTTGGCCTCAGAAGTCACAAATGCAAGCCTTGGTCTTCACGCTATACTAAATCACTCCGGTCCTCAGCTGGCCAAGGGATTGTCAGTACGTTGGTCGAATGAACTTTGCGCTGTTGAGATGGACTCAGGTTTGATGCAATCCATCAAGCTGTGTATCCTTATGTCACTCCATCACAGATAGATTCACAGAATATTCTTCAGTATATACCAGACCACCTCACTTTGAAACTTAAACTAGCTTATTAAACAGATGTTAGCATGACTTTGAAGTTTTGTTTCTAATTGGCATTTCCTTTAGAAACAACTGTTGGATGTAGATAGAACTGAGGAATGAAAACACTCACCTTATATACTGTATGTGGGAGTATATTTAATCTTCACAGCACCAGCTGTTTATCTAATCACCGCATAACATCTAAAAAGCTATATTTGAACATTTATCCATGAAACTTCACACTTTACCCTCATTGCAACAAGCAACACAACATTTTGATATTGTTTTTTTTTTTCAATCTGCCTCCTAATTATAAATAAATCTTGGCCAAAACATTTCAAAATAAATAAATCTTGTATTTAAATCTCATGCTGTTGCAGAAACTATTGCTACTACAAGATTCTAAAGTAGTACAAGTAAGCAGGATATGTTTCAGTTAAAACAAGCTGTATTTATCTGGCACAAAAACCAACAACGATACCAGTTAGAAATACATAATGCTATTTGAAAGAGAACATTTCATTATTGTATTCAAGTGATTTTGGTCTTAATTAAATAGACATATTTATTAGGGACAATTTTCTTGTTTTTACTTAACAAATATAGGGATTTTTTTCATGCTGCTGCAGAATAGGTAGAATAGTTTCATCATATGTATTTTCTCAATTACACAGTATACCAGGGGTTGGAAAATATAAATCTGAATGCATGGGAAATAGGCAATATTTCAGATTCAGAGATGTTGGAGGAGGGATTTGATTGACAGGCGATCTGACCAATCATAATGTTGAATCCAACAAACAAACCAGACAGGAGAGTAGATTAACGTCGGTGGACGTGAACTTGAAAAATGGTATGTATTGACGTCTTTCTGCAATTTAAACAAGATACCCTCTGATTGTCACATAGACAATGAAAAGATAAATAAATGATAATAGCAACATTTGTTTTGTTTTCACTGTAGACTACACAGTGATATAAACCCTTATAATAATGGGTGTTCATATTATTTTGTCCAAACCCTGAATATGGTATACATATGCTTATATGCTTATATTTAATTTATTAACGCTAATACATAATTTTGAATGCATTACAGACATACAGTATTTCTGTAGAATTCCTGTAAAGTTATGGCATGGACCAGCAGATGCTAACCAGCTAAAACCTGAACACTTGGGATCAACACTAAAACAGCTTAGATTTCTGGATAGGACTTTTTTCAGTAAGAAGTCTGGTTGATTTTTCTCTTCAAGTCTTCAGGTAGGCTATAAGAAGTAGCAGAACCCAACACAGAGTCTAGTTAGTTAGTGAGTTATCAGACAAGGGCAATTGTCTCTGGTCCTCATTCTCTAATTGGCAAGATGAGGTTGGAGCTGCTAGTGTGAGGGAGCGCAGGAGGTCTGTCAGCCTGGAGCAGTGGAGTGAAAACAAAAGAAATTGGGGTAGTTTGTGGTAGTGGCTGTGTTTATTATATCCTCTAGCTCTCTGTAATATGATTTCTCCCTTTATTGCCTTGCTTACTCATTACCAGAAAACCCAGGTATTTAGCTAGATCTGTATTTCATATTAAATTGTATGCAATTCATTGCAATAGAGATAATGCAATCATGGAGGATTAGTCGAATTATGTACTTTCCCTAGTTAGGGTGCTCATTTCCAACATTAAATTCCTAATTTAACATGCAGTACCTTTCTCAAAAATGGACCTGTACTATTTTTGACATTTCCAGAATCCCTTGCAGTGTCACAACGAGTGCCAGCATAAACAGTATTCTGGTGATGGGACATTCAGGATTGTTTGAGGGCCAGAGGCTTCTCCTTTGAGGATGATAAATTGAAGCGTGGCAGCTGCGGTCGAGCCTACAGCTACTGAATCTCCTGAGTGGTGGGGTGGCGAGAAGCTGATATGTCACCCCTCCAATCCTCCCTGCTCCTGTGGGGATGAGGAGGAGGGTGAGACCAGGCTTCAGGGAGGGAATTAGTGCCCACCACAGAAGCTCTGCTGGAAACGCACCCCTGTGTTCCACCAATGGGACTGCATATTAATTTCTATGTGGTTGGTTTCAAGTGATGGATCATCCAAACAAATGGGGAGGCTGTGCATGAGTATATTTCACTTCAAGGTCCTTTTCAACTTTTCCCATTAATACAAACAACATCTCAGCCAGAATGCATTTCCTTTTTTTTTTCTCCCCTGCTCATGGTTTCTCAAGAGAGAGTGAGGGAGAAAATAAGTATTATTTGTTTAAGCTTGCAGTCAGAGCCAGTGCACACATATGCATTCATTTGTCTAATTTCAGCCTGGTATTCAGATGGTCGGAATTGTTGTACAAATTAAATAATATTACTTTATATTGCTAAGCACAAACATGTTTTGTCTCAGGGCATCTCGAATTAACCTTGTCTGGGTAGGAATAACATTCTGCAAAGTGAATCGTGTACATACATACTGAGAGGAAAATCTAAAAACAGACTGACCACGAGATCACTTGCAAGAATGATTCAACAAGATCTAATAAAACATCTAATAAAAGCACACCTTTAAAGCAATTTAACAGGAAACACTATTTTCACTGTAACAAAAATGTATACATGAGAAAGAATGTTAAACATCTTGTCAGCCATGCGGGCAGAGCCGATCCTAGATTTCTGGGGGCCCTAAGCAGTACTTTGCCGGGGGTGGGTGGGGGGAATTGTTTGTGGTGTGTGGGGGTGCTGTCTGTGCGTTCATAAAAAAAACATTTGAACAATTAAACAATTTAGCCTAGCCTACTGTACAGAAATGTATTAAAGTAATCAAATGTAAAAATTTGTGCTGGGCAATAATTACAATTTTTAATTGTGATTAATCACATTATTTTCTTTGCCATTATCTTCATTGTTATGCACAAAATTCAATAATGAATTCAAAAGTAGTGTCTTGTGCACTTTTTTCATTTAAAACTGCTATATGAATAAAAGTGCAATAACATTTGGTTTGCAAACACTTTAAACAAATAAGGTGATTTTTTACAGCAGTATTCATTTTACATAGTAGCAGTTAAAATATGTCTTGTAAATCTCAACTTATAACATTAATGTAATCAAATTAAATAGAAAACCAAAGCTATCTGCCCCTGCCAGGGCATTAACGTTTTTATAGAAAATATTTTATAGTTTGTTATAGAAAAACAAGTTATGCTCAGAGTCTAGAGCCTCGATCATAACATTATAACAGGCAGGCACCTTCCGAGTAGAGACCTGCACTATCGCGGGACGCAGGGACCCAACGCAACAGAGTACGGTGCGGGACAACACTTAATGGGCGAGTGCGGGTGCGGGCGGGTAGAAACTCGTGTGTGCGGTATGCAGGAGAATAAGTACTCACAATAGGCAATCTTGATCGTGCTCGAGCGCGTTTGACCCCCAAAGCCCGGTTCGTTTGACTAGATTCATAACAAAGTTATACAATATTCAGTGAAGAGCAGTGAATAATTCTCTCGTTTTTGTTTGTTGTTTGATTAACAGATGATGACAGACAGCAGCAGGTTTATACAGTAGGATGCTGTCTCGGAATGTACAGATACTGATTAGCATTCGATTAATTTTCAAACTGTTTATTTTCACTTAAGACATAACTGACTGTGTTTAGTGAAAACTCACAAAGACGGACATTTTGACATACAAAAAGCACAAAGTAGCCTATATTTGGAAACGCTTGGGAAACAGTGTCTCTTCCGCGGCTCAGTGCGAATTTAACTCGTTTTTTAGTATTGACCAAGAATGGCAGGAGACTGAACACGGCAGTCATGTTACATGATTTGACTGATTTGGATGTTATGTAGAAAGGGTGACAGTGCACCGCATTAAGGAAAGGAACATTCATGTTTTCATAACTGCAGGCCAAAATCAAAACGAAACTGGAATTAAATAAACTTTGAGAGAAAGGGGCCGCCCTGGTGTTTTGGGGGCCCCATGCAACATGCGTACTTTGCGTATAGGGAGGATCGGCTCTGCTCGCGGGTCATTCTTGGAAGTCCTTGTCTGTTTCTCAATTCCAAGAACGCAAAGAACGGACTTGTGTTCTCGTGGAGACCGGTCTTGCCAGGCTACCTTGAAAGAACGAACTCCGAAGGACGCGAGAACATAGAATGCATCTTTGTGAGAATTGAGATGCGCTGTGATCTTGCTGCTCAACTGACTGTCCCAGAACGTTATAAGGAGCATATGTCCTGTGTCCATATATGACATATGCAATAATGTCATATTAAAACATTTATTTCAGATTATTATAGACAATACTTTCGTAGTATTTATATTATTCTTTTTAGTTTACCATATGTATTTGTAAAAATGATTAGGCTTAGGCATGTATATTTAATGTTAGCTATATTTT